>NW_011494715.1:6176637-6258434 GCF_000754665.1 Bison bison bison | reverse complement strand
CACCGAAGAATTGATGCTTTTGAACTGTGGTGTTGGAGAAGACTCTTGAGAGTCCCTTGGACTGCAAGGAGATCCAACCAGTCCATCCTAAAGGAGATCAGTCCTGGGTGTTCATTGGAAGGACTGATGCTGAAGGAGAAACTCTAATACTTTTGCCACCTCATGCGAAGAGTTGACTCATTGGAAAAGACACTGATGGTGCGAGGGATTAGGGGCAGGAGGAGAACGGGATGACTGAGGCTGGATGGCATCACTGACTCGATGGACATGAGTTTGGGTAAACTCCAGGAGTTGGTGATGGACAGGGAGACCTGGCATGCTGCTATTCATGGAGTCACAAAGAGTTGGACATGACTGAGTGACTGAGCTGAACTGAACTGAAATGATTGATAGAATTCTCCTTTGAAAACATATGGTTCTGGGCTTTTGTTTTTTGGGAGATTTTTGATCACAACTTCAATTTAAGTGCTTGCAATTGGGTTGTTCTTAACTTCTATTTCTTCCTGGTTCAGTCTTGGAAGATTGAACTTTTCTAAGAATCTGTCAATTTCTTCCAGGTTATCCATTTTATTACCATATAATTGTTCATAATAGTCTCATAACTATTTGTATTTCTGCATTGTCTGTTTTAACGTCTCCTTTTCATTTCTAATTTTGTTGATTTGATTCTTCTCTCTTTCTTGATGACTGGCTAAAGGTTTGTCAATTTTATCTTCTCAAAGAACCAGCTTTTAGTTTTATTAATCTTTACTATTGTTTCTTTCATTTCTTTTTCATTTATTTCTGCTCAGATCTTTATTATTTCTTTCCTTCTACTAATTTTGGGGGTTTTTGTTCTTTTTTCTTCAGTTATGTTTAAGGTGTAAAGTTAGGTTGTCTATTCGATGTTTTTCTTGTTTCTTGAGGTAAGGTTGTATTGTCATAAACTTCCCTCTTAGAGCTGCTTTTGCTGCATCCCATAGGTTTTGAGTTGTTGTGTTTTCATTGTCATTTGTTTCTAGGAATTTTTTAATTTCCCTTTTAACTTCTTCAGTAACCTGTTGGTTATATAGAAACATGTTGTTTAATCTCCATGTGTTTGTGTTTCTTACAGTTTTTTTCTTGTAATTGATACCTAGTCTCATAGCATTGTGGTCGGAGAAGATACTTGATACGATTTCAATTTTCTTAAATTTACTGAGGTTTGATTTGTGACCTAAGATGTGGTCTAGCCTGGAGAATGTTCCATGTGCACTTGAGAAGAAGGTGTATTCTTCTGCATTTGGATGGAATGTCCTGAAGATATCAATGAGGTCCATCTCATCTAATGTTTCATTTAAGACTTGTGTTTCCTTATTAATTTTCTGCTTTGATGATCTGTCCATTGGTGTGAGTGCGGAGTTAAAGTCTCCTACTATTCTTGTGTTACTGTCAGTTTCTCCTTTTATGTTTGTTAGTGTTTGTCTTATGTATTGAGGTGCTCCTATTTTGGGTGCATAGATATTTATAATTGTTATATCTTCCTCTTGGACTGATCCCTTGATCATTATGTAATGTCCTTCCTTATCTCTTGTAATTTTATTTTAAGATCTACTTTGATATGAGGATTGCTACTCCAGCTTTCTTTTGCTTCCCATTTTCATGCAATGTATTTTTCCATCCTCTCACTTTCAGTCTATATGTGTCTTTAGGTCTGAAGTGGGTGTCTTGTAGACAGCATATATATGGGTCTTGCTTTTGTATCCATTCAGCTAGTCTGTGTCTTTTGGTTGGAGAATTTAATCCATTTACATTTAAAGTAATTATTGATATATATTTTTCTATTGCCATTTTCTTAATTGTTTGGGGTTGATTTTTTAGATCTTTTTTCTTCTGTTGTATTTCTTGACTGTATAAGTCCCTTCAACATTTGTTGTAAAGCTGGTTTGGTGGTACTGAATTCTCTTAACTTTTGCTTGTCTGAAAAGCTTTTTATTTCTCCATCAATTCTGAATGAGATCCTTGCCAGGTACAGTAATCTTGGTTGTAGATTTTTCCCTTTCAGTACTTTACATATATCCTGCCATTCCCTTCTGGCCTGCAGAGTTTTTGCTGAAAGATCAGCTGTTAAGTGTATGGGGTTTCCCTTGTGTGTTACTCATTGCTTCTCCCTTGCTGCTTTTAATATTCTTTCTTTGTGTTTAGTCTTTGTTACTTTGATTAGTGTGTGTCTTGGCATGTTTCCTTGGGTTTATCCTGTATGGGACTCTTTGAGCCTCTTGGACTTGATTGACTATTTCCTTTTCCATGTTGGGGAAGTTTTCAACTATAATCTCTTCAAAAATTTTCTCATACCCTTTCTTTTTCTCTTATTCTTTTGGGGCCCCTATAATTTGAATGTTGGTGCATTTGCTATTGTCCCAGAGGTCTCTGAGACTATCCTCAGTTTTTTTTCATTCTTTTAATTCTTCTAGATCTCTGTTAATTGATTATTGCATTTTCTCCATTTTGTTTTCAAGGTTTTTGATCATCTGTACTATCATTATTCTGAATTGTTTTTCAGGTAGTTTGTCTATTTCTTCTTCATTTATTTGGAATTCTGTGTTTCTGGTTTGCTTCTTCATTTATGTAGTATTTCTCTGCCTTTTTATAATTTTTTTTAACTTGTTGTGTTTGAAATCTCCTTCCCAGGCTTCAAGCAAAGTTGGAATTCTTTCCTTGAAGAAGGTTGAATTGTTTCTTTTGGTTTCTGCCCTCCAAAGGACTGATGCTAAAGCTGAAACTCCAATACTTTGGCCACCTCATGTGAAGAGTTGACTCATTGGAAAAGACCCTGATACTGGGAGGGATTGGGGGCAGGAGGAGAAGGGGACGACAGAGGATGAGATGACTAGATGGCATCACTGACTTGATGGACTTGAGTTTGAGTGAACTCTGAGGGGTGGTGATGGACAGGGAGGCCTGGCGTGCTGCGATTCATGGGGTCTCACAGAGTCGGACACGACTGAGCGACTGAACTGAACTGAAGGCTGGTCCAGTGGTTTGTGTAAGCTTCCTTTAGAGTGTGATTTGTGCTGAGTTTTTGTTTGTTTCTCCTGCGATGGATAAAGCTGAGTGAGGTGGTAATCCTATCTGCTGATGATTGAGTTTTTATTTTTGTTTTGTTTGTTGTTTAGATGAGGCGTCCTGCACAGGGTGCTACTGGTGGTTGGGTGACGCTGGGTCTTGTGTTCCAGTGGTTTCATTTGTATGAGTTCTCACTATTTGATACTCCCTACGGTTAGTTCTCTGGTAGTCTAGGGTCTTGGAGTCAGTGCTCCCACTCCAAAGGTTCAGGGTTTGATCTCTGGTCAGAAACGAAGATTCTACAAGTGGTTTGTTATGGCATTAAGAGAGATTAAAACAAATATCCAAAAATGAGAAACAAAAGATGAACCCCAGACAAATGGCAGTTACAAAATCACGCAAATAATAATTAAAATAATGGAATATACATATATACATATATACCCATGAGCAAAGTCAAAACAGTCCAACAAAAATACAGTAGATTGATCTGGCAAACAAAGGAAATCAAAAATTACATTTACCAGTTAAGAAGAAAACTCACTAAAGCACAAACTGGAAAACAAAACTAAAGCAAGGTGCCAAGTGGGGAATAAAGCAATGAAAACAAAACTAATAAATATGTTGAGAGGAAAGGAAGGAAAGAAAGGAAATAATGGATATGCAAATTTAAATAGAGATAAATGAAGATTTATATACTTTAAAGATTAACTGCAAGGGGAAAAAAAACAGGGAAGGCAAAGAAAGGGATAAATGTACAAACATACAGTAGGTTTTAAAAAATTAAAATTATAAAAAGGAGAAAAGAAAAAGAAAAAAAAAATGGAAGAAGAAAGAAAAAAGGAAAACTACACAGAACTGCAAAAGCCCAATGTAGAGGCAGAGGTTTATAACATTAAAAAGTGTGACTGAGTATACACATATACATATACACCCATAGGCAAAATCAAAAAAGTCCAACAAAAATAAAGTACAATAGATTGATCCAGTGAACAAAAGAAACCAAAAATTATATCTACCAGAACAAAACTAGCCAAAGCACAAACTGGAAAACAAAACTAAAGCAAGGTGCCAACTTGGGAATAAAGCATTGAAAATAAAACTAACAAATATGTTGAGAGGAAAGGAGAGAAAGAAACAAAAGAAAGAATAGATATGCAAAGTTAGATAAAGGTAGGTAAAGAAGATTTATATATGTTAAAGATTAACTGCAAGGGGAAAAGAACCGTAGGAAAAGCAAACAAAGGAATAAATGTAGCAAAATAAAAATAGGTTTAAGAAATTAAAATTAAAAAAAGAGGAAAACTCTACAGAACTGTTAAAGCCCAATGCAGAGGCAGAGGTTTAAAACAACAATAAAAAATGTAACTAAGGAAAAAATAAAGCTCAGAAGCTTATTTGGATTTCATAGTGCCAGTAAAATTGACAGCTACAGCAGAGGGGAAAAAAGGGTGGGGGAAGGAGAAAAAAATCCAAAAGAATCTACAGAACAAGTCAAAAAATAATAATAATAAATGTTTTTCTGGAGTCATTGCTGTCCGCGTCCTTTCCCTCGCTGGGAGTCATAGTCCACTTTACCTCCCTCGGATGCCCTCCAACACTGTGCTGATCTCTGAACCTGCTGTGGGGCAGCTCAGATTCTAATCTGGTCCTACTCCTGTGTGTTCTTGCTTCCAGTGTCCACAGCTATCAGAACTAGTGAGTGTTCTTTTGTGGGAGCTCTCAGTGACCTTTTATATATTCCATAGACACAGAGTCTGCCTAGTTGATCGTGTGGATTTAATCTGCAGCTTGTACAGCTGGTGGTAAGGTTTTAGGTCTTCTTCCTTAGCTACACTGCCCCTGGGTTTCAACTGTGGTTTTATTTCCACCTATATGTGTGGGTCCTCCACTGGGGTTTGCTCCTGTGGCTGCCCTGGAGGGCTTGAGTTTGCCCCTATGAGGGCCAGGTGTGGAGGTGGTTCAGCTGCTTGGGTCACAGGGGTTCTGGCAGCACCAGGTACTCAGGGGAGTTGGTGGCTAGGGCAGCAGGAAATCTAGTGCTTTAGAAGGGCATGGCAACCAGTATTGGCCAGTACGCTCCAGTGTTCTTGCCTGGGGAGCCCCACTCCCTGACAGAGAAGCCTGGTAGGCCACAGTCTACAGGGCAGCAAAGAGTTGGACATGACTGAAGTGACCCTGTGGGCATAGACGCAAGACTTTTTTTGCCTGTGGCAGCTCTGCCCCAGTGAGAGTTGAGCGTGAAGGTGGCGCAGCTGCTTAGCTTGCAGGGACCCTGATGGCGCCAAGTGGGCAAGGACATGGACTGCCTCCGCTGCAGGAGTTATGTCCCTATCAGAGTCTTTTTTTGAGCCTCTTGTAGCTGGCGATCAAAAGGCCTCTTTGGCCATTCTCTCTCTGTAGCTCCGCCTGTTCAGGCACTTAGAGGGCTACCTTGCCTGGGGTCCTTCTTCTGTTGTTCGGTGTGTCAAGCACACAGAGGGGCCCTCCTGGCTGGGATCCTAGTCTGTAGGTTGGCGCCTCTGGCACTTAAAGTGGCACCCGGGGTGGGGTCCTACTCTGTAGTTCAGTGTGTCAGGCGTTTGATGGGCCAGCCTCTCTATTGTTCAGCTGCTGATGCTGGCGTGTGGGGAGAGAGAGGCTATGGTGATGGCTCCATCCCCGTGACTCAGCAGTATCATCTTGCTTCCATGGCTGCCTACCTTTCCCCCACAGGCATTTCCCACCACGATCTCCTCCCTTATATCCCCTCAGTCTGTCTCTTCTCCCTCACATCCCCTCAATCCATCTCTCCTCAGTCAACAGCAGCTTTCGCCCTGGGGTTGCTCCACAGTCCCTAAACTCCAGCTCCCGGCTGCTGCGCCTTCCAGGGGACCAGTGTTCTTGTCTGGGGTATGTGTGGCTGCTGCAAGGACTGTCTGATTCTCATTCCATTTAGGCTGCCACAGATCAGCTGTTTCACTCTCGGCCTTAGATGTTTCTCCTCTGACTCAGACAGTTGTCCCCATGTGGGGATCAGACCCCTGCTTCAGTCCCCCCACCAGCCGAGGGCAGGTCCAGTCCTACTAACACTCCTGTTTTTCCCTGTAGTTCCTTCATCCTACCGAGTTTTGCGTGGTTCTATATATTCTTTTCCACTGGTCAGGTACTCTTGTCCCCTGTTAGCTGGTGTTCTGCATGAACTTCTGTGTCTAAAGATATATTCCTGATGTATCCTTGGAGAGAGATGTGCTCCATGTCCACTGACTCCTCCGCCATCTTGTTCTCCTAGGG
Organism: Bison bison bison; assembly: GCF_000754665.1. Taxonomy (NCBI): domain Eukaryota; kingdom Metazoa; phylum Chordata; class Mammalia; order Artiodactyla; family Bovidae; genus Bison; species Bison bison. The sequence goes on along the minus strand of NW_011494715.1, from coordinate 6,252,137 downwards.
AAGATTTTTACCTCTTATTTTTAAGAAAGTTCTATTTGAGTCTAGGGTAAATTGAGGACTATCTTGTAATTAAACATTAAAAAAAATAACTTAGCTACTATTCCTCTGGTGCTTTTTATTTATGTATGTTTATTTTATATATATACTTATTTATAGTTTGAAATCTTACTGTAAACTGTGTGTCCTAAATAAATAGTATTAATTACACTATTTATTATTGGCTATGCCTGTTTTAATAAAGAGTAATATTTTTGAAGCCAAAACAAAATTAAGTATACATTTTTCGGTTTTCTGCCAACTGTGGAATATCTCAGTATGTGACCCACAAGCAAGATATTTGCATTATTTCTTCGACATATTGTAATGTTCTCCAAGGACATAAGCATAAATAAGCCACAGCTGCTAAATGTGGGAATCCAAATCATTAGGTTCCCAATAAGTAAATGATTCCTGTCTTGTGTTTTAGGTTCCCAGATTGTGACGAGCCGTATCCTCGGCTGGTGGACCTGAATTTAGCTGGCGATCCTACTGAAGGAGCCTCAGTGGCAGTGCAGAGGGACTACGGCTTTTGGTGTCCCCGAGAGTTGAAAATTGATCCTGATCTTGGCTATTCCTTTTTGCACGTGCGTGATTGTTCACCTCCTTGTCCAAATATGTACTTTAGGAGAGAAGAGCTTTCATTTGCTCGGTATTTCATAGGATTGATTTCAATCATTTGCCTCTCTGCCACGTTGTTTACTTTTTTAACTTTTTTGATTGATGTGACAAGGTTCCGTTATCCTGAAAGACCCATTATATTTTATGCCGTCTGCTACATGATGGTGTCATTAATTTTCTTTATTGGGTTTTTGCTTGAGGACCGAGTTGCCTGTAACGCATCCAGCCCTGCACAGTATAAGGCTTCCACAGTGACCCAAGGATCTCATAACAAAGCCTGTACCATGCTTTTTATGGTACTCTACTTTTTTACTATGGCTGGCAGCGTTTGGTGGGTGATTCTTACCATCACGTGGTTCTTGGCAGCTGTGCCAAAGTGGGGTAGTGAGGCTATTGAGAAGAAAGCCTTGCTGTTCCACGCCAGTGCCTGGGGCATCCCTGGAACGCTGACCATCATCCTTTTAGCGATGAATAAAATTGAAGGTGACAATATAAGTGGCGTGTGTTTTGTTGGCCTCTACGATGTTGATGCCTTGAGGTATTTTGTTCTTGCACCCCTCTGCCTGTATGTGGTAGTTGGGGTTTCACTACTTTTAGCCGGCATTATATCCCTAAACAGAGTGCGAATTGAGATTCCATTAGAAAAGGAGAACCAGGATAAACTGGTGAAGTTTATGATCCGGATTGGTGTTTTCAGCATTCTGTATCTCGTACCACTCTTGGTTGTAATTGGATGCTACTTTTATGAGCAAGCTTACCGCAGCATCTGGGAAACAACGTGGATACAAGAACGCTGCAGAGAATATCACATTCCATGTCCATATCAGGTAAGGGAAACCTTGTTCTAAATTTCAGAATATTTAACAGTGTAAAGAGCTAATCTTAGCTGTTTTTTTTTTTAACTCTTCATGAAAAACCTGAACATTAAAATTTTGAAGTGAAGTTAATGAACAGATTTATTGTAGTAAGAATGTCATACACACATTTCTGTTAACATCTTCCTTTTAAAAGATCACTTTCGTGAGTCCAGGCCATGGGCTTATAAGCACTTTACTTGTGTTATCACAAAATAGTTGCTTGTTGATTATTTAGAAGTCTGCAGGTTTGAGGGGAAGATGTTGATTAAAAGTGTCTGTGGAAATTTTTCTGATACTTAGAATGGGAGTTTAACAGTTTTGAAAAAAAATTAGAATGCATTTGTACAAACAGTTTCTTTTAGTTGGTCCTAGTTTTTCTTTTTTGCATACTGAATATTTTGTGATTTACCTTTTAATTTAAAGAGATCGGATAATCATAGAATTTTAGATCTAGAAAGGACCTTAGAGATGATTTATTCAAGTTCACTCTATAATTTAGAGTTCTTAAACATCTATCTCATTTGAGGCTTAGAAATGTTAAATGACTTGCTCACTTTATTAAAGTACTTATGCATTATAGATTACCTCCGTTTACTTGTCTCTTTCCCCTCATAGACAGTGAACTCTAAGTGCAAGAACATCTTTTTCATATTTTTTGAAAGCACGTTCTATAGGTTAGTAGATGATGGCATTGAGAATGGGAATGTGTAAATTGAGAAGAAAAGACATTTTTAAGAAATGTTCCAGTTTTACTGGAAACAAGGAGTGTGTGATTAGCACATAGTCAATTTTCGTAAATACTTGATGACTGAAAATGCCATTTCCTTTTTTATTTTGTAGTATAAATAATTCTACACAAAATTACATTCTTATTGTATAAATATTAGCTACTGGCTTTTAAAACAACCTATAATTGAGAGACCAGAAAAAATGAATAATTGAAATTTTATTACATTTCTTGATAGAATTGCTTATTAAAAACTCTTAATATGAGTTTTCAGGCCTGAAGCTAAGTAATCAAATTTTGCCTCTAATGAGAGAGAAAGAGATGGTTGAATTACATCATATGCTTCTTTATGTAAGGTTTCTAGGATTCCAAATATATATTATCTTAGGACTATAAAAGAAATAATGTTTGGCTCTGAAATAGTGATCTGAAAAATACCAGCCCTCAAACATGTAAATTAATAAATTAGAGTAGTTGGGACGCCACTATTTTCAAGACATTCCTAAGAATCTTTTAGCATCTTTAGAACCAGTTTGAGCTATACAAAAATGTGTGTGTGTGTTCATTTCTTTACAGTCATAGGTTCTATAAGTGTTTTTTATTTCCAGCTTACAGAAATAATGTTGGATTTCCAACATCCTAAAAAGAATAGAAAATGGTATAATAACTAACATAGTTATTAAGCTATAAAGTCTGGGTCAGGAATCCTGGCTTCATATCTAACTCTTATTATTTACTAGTTATATAGCTTTTGATCAACTTCATCTCTTTCCACTTCAATTCCTCATATGTAGAATGAGTAATGGAATCTCATAGAAATAGAAGAGTAATCGTGTTAGATAGAAACAGTAGAATCTGTCTCCTAGGACTGTCTTTAGGCATCTACATGCAGTTAGAAGTGTATCTTCTGTATAATAAGTGCTCGAATGTTAGTTCTGTTATTCATTTTTTCATTTATTATTGGTGCTGTTACTGTTATTTACACACACACATACGTACATAAACTTTTTTTTTAAACCGTTCAGTACCAAACTTTAGCAAATGCCATGTTTAAGTTATTGAGAATATACATGACAGTATGTGTACCACTAACTTGTTCATTTTAACTGCAGTAGAGAGATTGAATGGACAAATATACTTTAATTCATTTACTCATTATTTTGCTGATGGACATAGAGTTCCCAAGCGTTTTACTATTGTAATACCTATCTTCCTTGTACGTGACCAAGAATGTTCATGGGGTGTGTACCCAAAAGTGTAGTCGTGGCATTTCAAGTGGTTATTTTAATTTACACTAGCAGTATGGAGTTGGAATTCCCCATTTCGCACCATCTTGGTGTTCTCAGGCTTTTAGGTTTTTGTCAACCTTTGAAACAATATCTCAAGCCTGTCTTGATTTTTGTTTTTATGTCTCTTATGCCTCGGTGTTTTCATGTTTATTGGCTGTTTGGGGTTTCTCTTCTGTGATTCGCCTGTTTGTTGCCTCTGTCCACCGCACTGTCAGGTTATTTGCCCTTTGTTGTTATTCTTGTTATAATTCTTTGTCAGTTACTTGCATTGCAGATACCTTATCCTGCTCTGTAGCTGGTCTTTTCCCTTTGTGTTTTCTTTGCCTCTTGTGTTTTAAGAAATCCCTCCCTACCTCTAAAAATCATAAAAATGGTCTGCTGTTTTTTTCCAGCAATTTTTTAAATTTGATTTTTTAATTCACAGCTCTAATCTTTTGAAATTCATTTTTATCTATGTTATGAGTAACAATTTTAGTTTTTCATATGAATGGTGCTTCTTGCACCATTTATCAGATAGCCCATCTGAATGGTAATGCATTGCTGTAATATACAAGTTCCGTTTTTAGGTTCTGTTATTTACTGTTCTGTTTGAATAACCTTGTTTCAATCCCACATTTCCTCTACCTTATGCTTCTTCAAAATTATTTTAACTGTTCCTGGCACTCTTCTGTTTGAATTTTAGAATAATTTCTTCAGGAGAAACAGTTTGTATTTTGTTGAAATTGTTTCAGGTTTTAGATGAATCCAGGGAAAATTGCTGTCTTTGTGACACTGAGTTTTAGTATCGTTTTGTTTCTTTATGTATGTATTCATTAATTTGTTCCTAGGTACCCTACAGTTTTTGTTTCATTTGTGAATGAGATCTTTTCTCTGTTACATTTTTCAGTTGGTTATTGCTGGTCTACAAGAATGCCACTGATTTTTATATATTGACCTTATATTGAGCATCCCTGCTGAACTCTTCTGTTAGCTCTAATTGTGTATAAATTCTCTTATATATTCTTTGTAGAAATCCTGTTGCTGCAAGTAAGGCCAAGTTCATATCTCACATTCCATTTCTTATGTTTTATTTAAGATTTTTGTGTCTATACTCATGAGAGATATAGACTGTGATATTAATAGTTTTTCTTTTCTTGCCATGTATTTTTCCTTTTGGTGTCAAGGATGTAATAGCTTCATAAAGTGAGGTCTTTTCCTCCTGTTCTTTGAAACAGTTTTTTACAATGAATAGGGACTGCCTGCTCTTTGGAAGAGTTGGTATATCATCCTGTAAAATCCTGTCATGGTATCTTTGAAGTAAAGAGAGAGAAATTTCATCTTTCCAAACTGAAATTCTGCAATTCCCCATTTCTCCCTGTCTCCTGGCCTTTGGCAACCATTGTTCTACTTTATTTGTCCATGAATTTGACTGCTCTGGGTACTTCGTATTAATGAAACTCAAACACTAGAATTTTAATATTAGTTTTCATTCAGGATTTTACTTCAGAGGAATTTTATACAGACTTGTAAATTGAGCACCAGAGCTATTGAATTCCTGTTTGAAGTAATATCCATACATAATTGAATAAGATTTACTATTACTGAGCATGCCTAAAAGAATGCTTGCTAAGTTTTGATGATAATTCCTCATGAGAGGTTTTTTAAATGTATTAAGCAATGATGTTATCCTTGAGGTAGCCTCTGCACTTGTCTTGGAGAACGTGATATTTGAATATATGTTCACATGAATATCAGTGCGGTTGCTTTGTAGTCATTTCTCAAATTAATGAAACTCTCAAACATTTGAAAAATCAGAATATGAAGTAGTTGATCACATTGTTTCAAAGTACCCAGTTGGGTTTAAACTAAATTGCATGTATTTAAGTCCATGATTTGAAGAAAAGTGGGCTTGTGTAAAGTATTTTAAAATATTTAAAATGAACGTCCTTGCTGAAAACAGGAATTCACTGCTTGGCTTTTAAAATACTTTACACCAACTGTTTTTTGCAAGAACACTTTTTAAAAAATGTGTATTAACTAATTTGGAAAAGTAATACCTGAAAAGAGTTGGTCATGAAATATAGCTTGAGTTTTCAGAATTCTGTATATTTTACAGTTTAAAATCAGTAAAGTTTATTCCTAGAATATGTTTCATCTTATGTATTATTTAAACAGCACAGTAATTTTCCAGGTACTTAGTGTTGTTGTTGTTTTTTTTTTTCTTTTAAAGTATTTCCTTCTATTTATTTAGGGGCTTCTAAGAGGCTCAAAGCATTTTATGAAAGAGTTACACATTTCAAAGTTTGTTGATATTTCTAGAAAGCCATTCACATGTAACATATTTATTAAAAACTTGAGGTTTAAAGTCCTGTCTGTAACACTGAGTCTCAGTTTCCTCATGTAAAATATAAGGAATAATATGTTAAATATAGTAATATCTACCTCATAGGTGGCTGTGAAGATTAAATGAGAAAATGAAGTTAAGCCTCTTACTAGAATGCCTTGCACAAAGAAAAATTTCATTATTCTGTGGTTGCAAGTACATAATTCCTGAGGTTTAAAAAAGAATTGTTCTTATATTCTGTATTAGAATCATCATTTTGTCTTTTAAACATTGATTTTCAAAAGAAACTGTTTCCTTTCCTAAGGTTTCTCCCTTCATTTTTTTCTCTTTCATCCATCTAATCCAATGAAGTAAGTCCCAAGGAATTTTGATACTAGAACCTGTGTTTCAATAATAGAAATGTGTTACCGTAATAGAAGCAGCTTAGTTAAACTGTCAAGTTCACATTAGAGCCGTTTGTAGAATTAAAAAAAAAATTATTTGTGTAGAAAACAAACAAAAAACCCATTATTTCTATTTTCAGCCACAGAAGGCAGCCCGTCTGTTGTTTATCTAATCTTGATTCAGAAACATACAAAAATAGAAGATAACATGATATCTAACTTAAGATTTTAGCTTCATTTTCTGATAAGAATGTTTCCTCTTTACCAGACAATACCAAAAAGAATCAACATTGTTTATGAAAGGACCATAAGGAAATGGGTATGTTTCACCCTTCCAACGTTAGTGACAGCAAATAATTCTCAATAAATATATAATACGTACTACTAATCTTTTCTTTTTTCCTGCTACTAATCTTTAAAGTGGTAAGTATACTGCCTGTGACTTCCTAGCACCAAACTGCTTTTTCTTCAAAGTTGTTCAGTGCCTGTAATAGAGGGAAAGATGGAGAGTTACTGAACAAATATTCTAAGTTTCTTATAGGAAAATATTTTGAAATATTATATTTTAGAAGTATAGAATATTAAATTTATTTTTAAAGTATTCATACTGTTATGTACAGACTGTAAAATGCTATCAAGGGGCACTTTTGGATAAACACTTTAAAATATACAAGTTATTTTGGCCTCTGCTAAACAGACTAAATAGCCTAAGCCGTGAGTTCCATTTTAGTCTTAACTGCAGATATATCTGGTGGTGGTGGTGGTGTTCATTCGTTAAGTTGTGTCCGACTCTCTGTGACCCCAAATAAACTGCAGCATGCCAGGCTTCCCTGTCCTTCACTATCTTCCGATGTATACTATCTAGTGTACAAATGATTTATACGTGTTTAGGAAAAATTCAGTGTTCTTGCCATAGTCTACAGCAGGGGCGCAGCAAACTTTCTCTGTAAGGTCATATAGTAGATATTTTAGGCTTTGCCAGCCATTTGCTTTTTGTTGCAACAACTCAGCTCTGCTGGTGTAGTGCAAAGGCAGCTATCAGTCAGTTCAGTCGCTCAGTTGGGTCCGACTCTTTGCAACCCCATGGACTGCAGCACACCAGGCTTCCCTGTCCATCACCAACCCCCAGAGCTTGCTCAAACTTATGTCTGTCGCGTCAGTGGTGCCATCCAGCCATCTCATCCTCTGTCGTCCCCTTCTCCTCCCGCCTTCAATCTTGCCCAGCATCAGGGTCTTTCCCAATGAGTCAGTTCTTCTCATCAGGTGCCCAAAGTATTGGAGCTTCAGCATCAGTCCTTCCAATGAATATTCAGAATTGATTTCCTTTAGGATTGACTGATTTGATCTCCTTGCAGTCCAAGGGACTCTCAAGAATCTTCTCCAACACCACAGTTCAAAAGCATCAATTCTTTGGCGCTCAGCTTTCTTTATAGTCCAACTTGCACACCCATACATGACTACAGGGAAAACCATAGCTTTGAGCAGTGACCCCACAAGAGAGTTGACCCAGACTTGCCTGTGATTGTCCAGGAGTCTCTGGCGGAGGTGTGGGTTGGCAGTGGCCTGCTGCAGGATTGGGGGGGCACTGAGTGTGCCAGTGCATGTACGAGACCTTTTGAAGGAGGTCGCCATTATCTTCATTACCTCCACCATGGTTTGGTCTCAGGTGAAACAACAGGGCAGGAACACAGCCCCACCCATCGACAGAAAATTGGATTAAAGATTAACTGAGTATGGCCCTACCAATCAAGAACAAGACACAGTTTCCCCCACAGTCAGTCTCTCCTGAGGAAGAGAAGCTTCCATAAGCTTCTTATCCTTATCTGTCAGAGGCTGGACATAATGGAAACCGCAATCACAGAAAAGCAGCCACTGACAATACATGAACAACTGCAAGTGTTTCAGTAAGACTTTGTTTACAGTGACATAATTGGGGCAGATTTGCTCCGTAGGTTGTAGTTTGCCAGCTTCTGAACTACAGCAAGCATTATTCTCTGTCACCTTTGATAATTCTCTTATTACAGTGGTTGGTGACCTATGGCACTTTTCTGTCCCATGGAATTTGTCACTGTTTCATTCTCGTTACTGCTTTTGAGGATCATCATTTTACTCTATTACATAATGGTATTAAAAATACTCAATAAAATTCTAGTACATCACTATAATAAAGATATGCCAATAAATCTTATTTCCAGTTGTCTTTGAAATCATACCACACCAGAAAAATTTGAGTCAAGGAAAAATTTGAGTAGTTTATGGGAATAGTAAAATAGAAACAACATAATGTAATGGTCATAGAAGCTTCTAGTTTCTAAGTATGTACTGTGCATCAGGTTCTGTAGTCAGTGAATTTATACACATTATCTCCTTTAATTCTCACAGTAGCACACTAAGATTGTATTCTGCTTTACAAATGAGGAACTGAGTCTTATAATTAAATACAACTTATCTAGATTCTTAAAGTAAGTGATAAAGCTAAGGTGTGAATTGTATTTCTGATTCCACAGACTACTAACCACCTACCTGATCATGTTGAATATGAAGTCTTCTATTTTATTTCCTCTGCCTGCCTGCCTGCTCAGTCGCTTCAGTTATGTCTGACTCTTTGCAACCCCATGGACTGTAGCCCGCCAGGCTCCTCTGTCCATGGGAGTCTTCAGGCAAGAAAGCTGGAGTGGGTTGGGGATCTTCCCAAACCAGGAATTGAACCTGGGTCTCCTGCATCTTCTTCACTGCAGGCAGATTCTTTACTGCTGAGCCACCGGGGTAACCCCGCTAGTGAATCACATATATTTTATCAGTGATTTTATAAAATGTGTTAAGGTAATTTGGCTTCCCAAGTGGCACTAGTAGTAAAGAATCCACCTGCAGTGCAGGGGATGCAAGAGATATGGGTTTAATCTTCCTGGGTCGGGAAGATTCCCTGGAGGAGGAAATGGCAACTCATTCCAGTATTCTTTGCTGAAAAATTCCATGGACAGAGGAGCCTGACAGGCTACAGTCCGTGGGGTGGCAAGGAGTTTGACATGACTATGCACACTGTAACTGGTTAAGGTCATTGAGTTCATTAATACTGTTTGTTAAAGAGCTAAGAAGTTTGTCTTAAAGTAGAACATTAGGAAAATAATTAAATATACTCAGGTTTCCTCAGTATGACTTCTGATAATATGTCTGAGTAGGAACATCAACAAAGTCTGAACTAGTTAAATCTGGAAAGAACTCACTAAATGAGATATCATAGATCTAGCCTGATTGAGGAGAGATCTCCAAAGAGTCCCCCACTTCAAAAATTATTATGAATTGGGACCAGCCCGATAAAGAGCTATAGGGCTGGCTCATCAAGCAGGGGCTCTTAGGTGGATGAGATGGGAAAGGTCACACAAGTGTGGTTGCTATTTATTGGTGAAAGGTGAACCTTGGGCCAGTTGGTAAGTTGCGAAAGGGAGCCAAGAACTCCCTTGCTAGCCTAAATCACCAGGGCCATAGGCTGAAGTGTTGGCAGGTTAGTTGTGCCTCCTATCAGTCAGCTAGAACAATACTTTCTCCAGGATTCCTACTGATTGATTCACCAAAGAGCTCAAAATATAAAGCTACCAAACACATGAGAAAACAAGCCACTATGACTGTGAGTCACAGAATCAATAGAACTGCAGATACTGAAATTGTCAATTACTGAATGATAGAATATGTAAGTATGTAATGTTTATAGAAATAGGAAATACAGTCACAGGTTACCAATCTACAAAAAATTACTTGAAATAATAGATTTTTAAAAAAATCTAGAAACATAAATTTTGAAATGGAAACTCATTTGATAGAATTCCTGAAATATTTAATATGAAACAGCAATTTAGGCTGCTGTTTGAAGAGAAATGTAATGAACTGGTAGTAGGTGAAAATAAAACTATCCAGAATGCCATAAGAGAGACAAGGAAAATGTGAAAGTGATGTTAAGAGAAATGGCAGAATGAGAAGGTTGAAAAGGAGTGTATGAGGTTGGCCACAAGATGATATGGGCTTTCTGTATGTGAATGAACTTTTTGGACAACCCAATAATTAGATTTCCAGGAGGGAGGGAATTGAGAGAGTCTAGGAGAGACAATATTTAAAGAGATAATGACTACAGATTTTCCACAACTGCTAAACACGTGAATTCACAGACCAAGGAGGAACTGTATACCACTAGCAGGATAAGTAAAAAGAAATCCACACTTCAGTGAAACTGCAGAACTCCAAAGAGAGGAGTCATAAAAAACAGTCTCAGAAAAGGGATCTTCTAAAGAAGACCAACAGTTAGAATGACAGCAGAGTTCTTAACAATAACAAAAGCCAGGAAACGGTATCTTCTAAATGTTGAGAGAAAAAAAAACTTTTCAACCAGAATTTTGTACCATGTAAAACTCTTGTGGGGATGCGTGGCCAGATTGCCTTCACAGAAGGACAAGCCTCTCAGCTGCAGGGAGTGGGGTCGGTAGACATCCTTCAGGTGGAAAGCTGCCTTATCTGAGGTGGGCCTGCAACCAGCAATTCTTAGGTGGGCTAAGAAGGCTTGGCTGTTGGCCCAGCATAGGACCCTCTGATGGTCCTTATTTGCTCTGGAACTCCCTACCAGTTTGGCTGAGGCTTTTCTGAGAATGCATGGCAGGTCACTTTCTTCTGTCCAATTGTAGATACTGTTCCCGAATAAATATCTCACACCCCAAACTTCATCTCTGCATGTTCTGGAAAACGCCAATTTGTTCTCAAGAATAGAGATGAAATAAAGCCATTTACATATAAACAAAAACTCTGAGTTTACCACCAAAAGATTTGTACGAACTACTAAAGGTTATATTTCAAGAAGAATGAAAAGAATCTCATAGATAGTAGGAGATGCAAGAAGAAATGAAGTAAAGTTGTAAACATATATGTAAAGCTAAATAAATGTTTCTATAAAATACCAACAACAGTGTGTACTTTGGGGTTTTAAAAAACATCTAAAGACCTATAGAGAAAAAAAATACACCAAAAAAAAAAATACATATATAGACCAGAATTGGGTTAATGCTGTAATCAGCTGTATCAGATGATCTGGGACCCCTGACAAATGCCTGCTCCCCATCCTCTTTTGGTTTTTTTTTTTTGCTCTTCTCATAGGCCTCTTGTTCTTAAGGGTTTTAAAATTTTCTGATGTTTTTTTTTTAATTTACTTTTTTGGATAGGTGATTTGTAATGTTTATAACGTTAAAAATAGTAAACATATATTGAGAAGCATTGTTCCTACTCTTGTTTCTCATGTTCTCAATTTTTGCCCCCTCTCCATCTCTACCAGTAACCACCAAATATATCAATAATTTCTTGAATGTATTTCCAGAGTTTCTTTTTCCACATGGTTTTGAAAAGTAAGTCATAATTATAAGAGCCTGTCACACACTAAGAGGTCACTAAATTTAGTTCCCTTCTCTCCATAACCTTCTTAGGACCTTAAGACCCAGAAAGAATAATTTTCCATAATTTTGCTACTGAATATCATATTTTTTGCTTTATAACATAAATTGGAACCATAAAACCATGTTTCATGCATGTCATATTCTTAATAAAAAGTTCATGGAGCTTTCCTAGCCTTGGCCTAGAACTAATTGAAAAGGCAAAGTATGTTTTAAAGATGTGAATATGATTAATAGAACCTTGCATGTTTTCTGGAAAGTGATTCTGGTGTTTCACAATATGATATCATAAAACTAGACAGTTTAGTTGTGCCTATTTTTTCCAAGATGCAAATTGTTTATTATTTCAAGTATTATAAAATGTGAGATTAGATTTTTTTCTTTTTATGGAGGAGAAGGCAAGAGTGGCTTTATTACTTTGCCAGGCAAAGAGAGAACACAGTAGGCTAATCCCCCAAGAACTATGCCCCACTCTCTGGAGATTAGTTTTGTTTTTTTGATTGAGGTGTAATTTACATATTACTAGTTTCAGGTGTGCAGCATAATGATTTGATATTTGTATATATTGCAAGTGATCACTGTAATAAATCTTAACATCCATCACCATACATAGTTAAAACGTTTTTTTTCTTGTGATAAGAACTTCTAAAATCTACTCTTAGCAACTTTCAAAACTATAGTACAGTATTATTAACTACAGACACCAAGCTGTACATTAAATTCATATACCTCATTTCTCTTATGGCTTTTGAAATATGTACCTTTTGACCACCTTCACCCATTTCATCCATTGCCTACCCTTTGCCTCTGGCAACCACCAGTCTGTTCTCTTTGTAAGTTTGGTGGGTTTTTTGAGGTGGGGGGGGGTTTAAGATTATCTAAATGAGATCATAAGGTATTTGCTTTTCTCTGACTTAATTTCCCTTAGCACACACCTTCAGGGTCAATCCATATTGTCACAAAATGGCAAAATGACATCTTTTACAGCTGAATAGTATTCCATTGTATATGTATACCACATTTTCTTTATCTGTTCAGCCATCAGTGGACACTTAGGTTGATTCCATGTCTTGGCTATTGTGACTAATGCTGCAGTGAACATGAGGTGCGAATATCTTTTCAAGTTTGTGTTTTTGTTTTCTTGAATACCCCAAAGTGGAATTGTTGGGTCATATGGTGGTTCTATTTTTTATTATTTGAGGAATCGCCATTCTCTTTTTCCATAGTGGCTATACCAGTCTTCATTCCCACCAGCAGTGTACAGTGGTTCACTTTTTTCCACATCCTCATCAATGCTTGTTATGGCTTATCTTTTTGGTAATAGCCATTCTGTCAGTTGTGAGGTGATATTGTGGTTTTGATTTGTGTTTCCCTGAAGGTTAGAGATCCTGAGCACCTTTTCAGGTATGTGTTGACCGTCTGTGTGTTGTCTTTGGAAAAATGTCTATTCAGAACTTTTGCCCATTTTTAAATTGGATTGTTTGGGTTTTTTACATTGAAATTGTATGAGTTCTTTATATCTTTTGAAAATAACTCCTTAACATATATATGGTTCGCAGATATTTTCTCCCAATCAGTTAGTTGCCTTTTCATTGGGTTGATGATTTCCTTTGCTGTGCAGAAGCTTTTTGGTTTGATGTAGTCCCACTTGTTTATTTTTACTTTTGTCACCTTTACTTTTTGTATCCAAAAAAATTTTTTTAAATCATTACTAAGACTTATGTCAAGGAGCTTGCTATTTGTTTTCTTCTGGGTGTTCAAGTCTTTAATCCATTTTGAATTAATTTTTGTGTATGGTAGTCCAGTTTCATTCTTTGACATGTGGTGTCCAACTTTTCCAACATCATTTATTGAAAAGACTGTTTTTTCCTTATTGTGTCTTCTTGGCTCTTTTATCAAAAATTAATTGACCATATAAGCATGTGTTTAGTTTTGGACTCTCATGTTGTTTGATTACTATAGCTTTGTAATACAGTTTGAAATCAAGGAGCATGAATGATACTGCCAGCTTTGTTCTTTTTTCTCAAGATTGCTTTGGCTGTTTGGATCTTTTGTTGTTCCATATAAATTTTAGGATTTGTCCTATTTCTGTGAAAAATGCTGTTGGAATTTTGATAGCAGTGCAAAGAATTTGTAGATTGGTTTGGGTAGTACAGATATTTTAACAATATTGATTTTTTCCGTCTTTAAGAATGGAAATCTTTCCATTTATTTGTCTTCAGTTTTTTTCCACTAATGCCTTATTTTCTTATTGTAAATCATGAGATTATAGGACAGTTTTGTGGAGTTTCAAAGAACTCATTTCTGAACATAGTCTTCCCTCTAACATAATCTTTCCATAGTTTTTTCAGGGCTGAGGAAGTTGATCTATTATTGTAATGTTTAGAAAAGTCTAAGCTATGTTTTCTGTTTCATTAAGCTAATTTAAATTTTTTCCTGGTTAATTTTCAGTTCGTATTTAGAGAATGGAAATTTTCAAAATTATTCACCTTCAGTTTGATTTGTTTTGAGAAAATAGCAGTTTATTACTTTAATCCAAAAAAGAAAGGTTATGCTTTTCACTTGATGAATGAGCATTATTTTACTGTGAATTCCGATTAATAGTTCTTTATGTACATCAAGATTAAGTGTAAATTCTTCAGTTTTTAATTATTTGTTTCCCAGTTATTGCATCCATTGTTGTAAAGTATATATGTACAGAATACTGTTCTGTTTTCTAGCTATTTCTAGTTCATAAGATTAAAGTGACATAAGAGTGATCCCCTCACTATAATTAGGATGAAAGTTCAAGATGTTATCCTTTGCTTAATCAAATGTAACTTCTGAAGAAGTAATATTTTCTATTTCATAATGTCATCAAAGCAAGGGAATAGAATTGAGGTAATTATTATTTTTGTTTTCATTTTAACTTCTTGAGTGAATTTTGGCTTTAAGCCTTTTCTTACCTAATTTATGAGTTTTCCATGAGGTTCATTAAATAATAGGCACAGTATATCCAGATGTCATAATAAATCTTTGCAATGTTACTATTCTGTGGTGACTCTGAGAATGTATGCTGTGTACCAGTCAGTTTCTTCCTAATCAGTCATGCTCTCCTTTATTTCCTCTCGGTTTACTGAAACCATTTTCTCATCTTTTTCCCTGGTTAGTCTTTTACTTGGAAAATTGTCTATTCCTTAGATAATGGGAATAAAAATTTATTATTTAATCATTAAATTTTATCTTTTATTTATCTAAAAGTTGACATCACCCACAGTTTACAGCAGTCACTGGTAAAGTCAATTAGGATCTAAATTAACTTTCCTCATTGCCATTAGCCATTCTTGAATTTAGAAGACAACATTCTTTTAAGGTAGTCTCAGTGCTTGGAAAAGAAAATGAGATTATTTGCAAAATATCTGTAGTGTGGAGTTTATATTTTGTCATTTCCCCTATTGATCGAAAGAAAGCTTGGAAGTTGAAATCCCAGCTTACTGTTTTTCACTGGGTTACAAACAAATTGGTGGTCCAATAATGGGAGAAGGTAAACTTAGAATAAAAGGAAGATAGATTGATAGGTACAGATCTTGTTAAAGAGGTGAATTACTAATTAGTTCTCTATTTACCTTACCTAGTGATGCTTAATTTCAAAACTACTGCCTCTCTGAAAGTAGCAAGGTATATTGAAATTATGGGAGCCTTGACCGCCTTTTTGTCCTATATTCTTTTTTTAATTATAACTATTTCTGACATACAGGTATTTATACAAACACACACACACACATACACATTTATATGCATGTATATATTGGGTTGATCATAAAGTTCATTTGAATTTTCCCTGAAAAGTTACTGAAAAATCTGACCCAGATAATCACGATGGTGTGATCACCAGCCTAGAGCCAGACATCCTGGAATGCGAAGTCAAGTGGGCCTTAGGAAGCATCACTATGAACAAAGCTAGTGGAGGTGATGGAATTCCATTTGAACTATTTCAAATCCTAAAAGATGATGCTGTGAAAGTGCTCCACTCAGTATGCCAGCAAATTTGGAAAACTCAACAGTGGCCCCAGGACTGGAAAAGATCAGTTTTCATTCCAATCCCAAAGAAAGGCAATGCCAAAGAATGCTCAAACTACCACACAGCTGCACTCATCTCACACACTGGTAAAGTAATGCTCAAAATTCTCCAAACCAGGCTTCAACAGTACATGAACCATGAACTTCCAGATGTTCAAGCTGAATTTAGAAAATGTAGAGGAACCATAGATCAAATTGACAATATTTGCTGGATCACCAAGAAAGCAAGAGAGTTCTAGAGAAACATCCATTTTTGCTTTATCAACTATGCCAAAGCCTTTGACTATGTAGATCACAACAAACTCTGGAAAATTCTGAAAGAGATGGGAATACCAGACCACCTGACCTGCCTCTTGAGAAATCTGTATGCAGGTCAAGAAGCAACAGTTAGAACTGGACATGGAACAACAGACTAGTTCCAAATCAGGAAAGGAGTACATCAAGGCTGTATATTGTCACCCTGCTTGTTTAACTTATATGCAGAGTACATCATGAGAAATGCTGGGCTGGAGGAAGCACAAGCTGGAATCAAGATTGCCAGGAGAAATATCAATAACCTCAGATAGATATGCAGATGACACCATCCTTATGGCAGAAAGCGAAAAACTGAAGAGCCTCTTGATGAAAGTGAAACAGGAGAGTGAAAAAGTTGGCTTGAGGGTCAACATTCAAAAAACTAAGATCATGGCATCTGGCCCCATCACTTCATGGCAAATAGATGGAGAAACAATGAAAACAGTGGGAGACTTTATTTTTGGGGGCTCCAGAATCACTGCAGATGGTGACTGCAACCATGAAATTAAAAGACGCTTACTCCTTGGAAGAGAAGTTATGACCTTCCTAGATGGCTACTTTGCCAACAAAGGTCCATCTAGTCAAAGCTATGATTTTTTCCAGTAGTCATGTATGGATGTGAGAGTTGGACTATAAAGAATGCTAAGCATTGAAGAATTGATGCTTTTTTGAACTGTGGTGTTGGAGAAAACACTTGAGAGTCCCTTGGACAGCAAAGAGATCAAACCAGTCCATCCTAAAGGAAATCAGTCCTGAATATTCATTGGAAGGACTAATGCTGAAACTGAAGCTCCAATACTTCAGCTACCTGATGCGAAGAACTGACTCATTGGAAAAGACCCTGATGCTGGGAAAGATTGAAGGCAGGAGAAGGGGATGACAGAGGATGAGATGGTTGGATGGCATCACCAACTCAATGGACATGCGTTTGAGTAAACTCTGAGAGTTGGTGATGGACAAGGAGGCCTGGTGTGCTGCAGTCCATGAGGTCACAAAGAGTCAGGCCCGACTGAGCAACTGAACTGAACTGAAAAATCTAAACAAATTTTTGGCCAACCCAATATGTCATATACATATACATGTATATTATAAAGAATAATACATTGAACAGCAATAGATTTATCACTCATTTAATAAATGAAACACAAAACACCAGATCCCCCTCCCTGATTGAATCTCCTTTGTAAACTATCATTATCCAGAACTTGGTGTTATTGTGTATTTACACTTATATGTATTTACCTAAACAATGTATTGGTTGAAGTCTTTTAAAACTTTGCAGTGTCAAAACTGCATGTATTTTTGCAGCTTGTTTTTGTCATTCATCATTTTTATGATATTTATCTATGGTAATATGTACAGTGTGTGTTTATTTGCTGTCTTTGCTGTTCAGCGTTCTGTTGTATGAATATATCAAATTTGTTTATGTTAATGGATATTTAGGTTACACATTGTTTTTACTCTGTTATAAATAATGCTGCTATGAATATTGTGCATCTATGTGAGCTTCTCTAGAATATATAACTGAAAATGTAACAGTTAGATCTTGTGAATCTTCAGCATTACCAGATGTTGCCAAATTGTTTTCCAAAGTTGCTGTACAATTTAGAACCTCATATGGAAGTGCAGAGAGTTCTCATTGTTCTACATGCTCACCATCACATTTAAAATTTTCCCAATCTTATTGACAATCCTCATTGCTATTTTAATTTGTATTTCCCTGATTACTAGTGAAATTGAACTTCCTTTTTCTTACATATATAATTTATAATAGCTAAATAACTTATTATTTAGATATCCTCTTCTGTGAAGTACTTGTGTATATAACAGTATATTCTGGTAAATATATTCTGGTATAATTTCTTAATCAGTTTTATGCATTACAGATAAAGTCTAACTTTGGTTAAAATTTTAATATGTATTATTATTTTTCTTTTTTTTTAAGTTGTTTAAGAAATCTCTACTCAAAGATTGCAAATAATATTCTCCTTTGTTTTCTTTAGACAGTTTTAAAGTTTTGCTTCTCAGATTTGGATTTTTTTATCTACAGTTTATTTTTATATCTGGAATGCGGAGGTGATATCATTTTAAAACTACGTAGATGTCTAGCTAGCACTGTTTATGACTAGTCCATCCTTTCTCCACTGATTTGTGATGCTACCTGTGTCATACAGTATCTACTTTTCACTTGTGCAACTTATTTTGCTATTCTATTCTGCAGTCCATTTTCTATCCTTGTCTTGATCTTCTGCCATTGTCCTAATTCTGATAGGTCTTTATATCTGATAGGGTGAGTAAGTGAGTTTTCAAGGCAGACAAAGCTATGCAGTGTAGTAGGGCACAAAATTTGAAATCAGAAGACTTAATTCCAGAACTGTAGTCAGTTATCAACATGGATGAGCCTGATCAGAAGTTTATTTTTATGTGGGCTTTCGATGACCATAAACCAACATTTTGTAATGAATTTTTTTTAATGATAGCAAATCTAATACAGCGTAGGTCTCATTAGTACAGAATAGATTCCACTTGATTGGGAAAGACGCCAAAGACTCTGCCTACCTGATTCAAAGCCAAAGTCTCAGAAACAATAATCGAATTTAGGCCACCACAATAACCATACATATGTCCTTGGTGTTTTTCTTCTTCTGTGAGGCTTTTTTCCCCCCTTTAGCATGAATAATTTTTTCTATTTGATTAAAAAGAATTTAAGCTCCAGGGTCTTTGGTAGATGATGGATCTAAATTGGGAAAATATTTTCCATATTTTGATCAAATAAAGTCACATTGCAAAATTCTGTTGATTGAAATTAGAGTGGTGTTAATGGAGATTGGTTGTTGAAAAGATAGTAAAAGTAGGCTATTCACAGCGAG
Source organism: Bison bison bison (assembly GCF_000754665.1). Taxonomy (NCBI): domain Eukaryota; kingdom Metazoa; phylum Chordata; class Mammalia; order Artiodactyla; family Bovidae; genus Bison; species Bison bison. The sequence goes on along the minus strand of NW_011494715.1, from coordinate 6,233,252 downwards.
GCAGGCAGTTGTAGAAAAAGGACAATGACCAAGATATAAGGATAGCAGTGGAGGCTGATTGTCTGCCTTTTTTGCTGGGGATTCTCCTTCAGTTCCCAGTAAAAAGACCAAAGAAATATATCAGATGAGGCTTTTCAACTGATAAGGTGGTGTTTTTTTAATTTAACTTTATTTTTTATTGGAGTAATGTTGATTTATAATATTGTGTTAGTTTCAGGTGTACAGCAAGGCTATTCAGTTATCCATATACATATATCCATTTTTTTCATATTCTTTTCCCATATAGGTTATTACAGAATATTGAGTACAGTTCCCTGTACAGTAGGTCCTTGTTGATTACCTGTTTTATATATAGTAATGTGTATATGTTAATCCCAAACCCAATTTATCCCTCCTTTCCACCTTTCCCTTTTTGTAACTGTGTTTTCAAAGTCTATGAGTCTGTTTCTGTTTAGCTTGAGTTGCTTTCTCACTGTATCGTCATCATGGCAGGTACTGACTTGTCTTCCCTAGGGATTTGTCTTTAACCAGAACCTTATAATACAAAATGTCCCATGTTACAACCCTCTGTCCTCCAATTCTCCTCTTACTGTCTTGCCTAATTGAAGGTTTTGGTTGTTGCGTTATTACTGATTTTGTTTTTAGCACTTCTTTAATTCAAGCATTTGTGATACATGGACAGTATTTCTAATTTATGAAAGATAATACAATGCGGTTTAAAAGTACTGTAGGAGTCATCAGATGCGGTTTCTCTCCCAGGTTCCCTTTTTCTCCTCTCTTCCTTTTCTGGGTAAACTTATCCAGTCCCATATTTTGGATTATATAGGTCAACTTTTCTTCTGAACTCCAGACATGTATCTGTTTATATGACATTTCCAACTTAACATGTCTAAAATACAATTCTTAATTTTTCTTCTTAAAACCTGTTCCTGCTTTCCATCCCCAATTCTTTCCATTCAGTAAATGGTATTGTCATCTGTGAGTAGTTGTTGTTCATTTGCTAAGTCATGTCTGGCCCTATGCAACCCCATGGACTGCAGCTCACCAGGTTTTCCATCCTCCACTGTGTCGTAGAGTTTGCTCAACTTCATGTCCATTAAGTCAGTGATGCTATCTAACCATCTCATCCTCTGCCACCCGCTTCTCCTTTTCTCTTTACTCTTTTTCAGCATCAGGGTCTTTTCCAGTGAATCAGTTCTTCACATCAAGTGTCCAAAGTATTGGAGCTTCAGCTTCAGCATTAGTCCTTCCAATGAATACTCAGGATTGATTTCCTTTAGGATTTACTGGTTTGATGTCCTTGTAGTCCAAGGGACTCTCAAGAGTCTTCTTCAACACCACAATGAACTAAACATCACTTCTTCAGCACTCAGGCTTCTGTATGGTCCAACTCTCACAGCTGTACATGAGTACTAGAAAGACCATATCTTTGACTGTATGGACCAATACAGCTATAATCATGTGCCAGTTAGAGCTAAAGTGTAATAAGGGAATTTTTAAACAGAGTCAGCCTAAAACACAAAATAAGCTAATTTGTAGAATAGAAATGCAAAATGATTGGAGATAAAAACGTGGGCTACTAGAATCCAGGTCTGAAGTGGCTGGGGTGGCTAGGGCATTCAGTTTCTGTGGGTATATAGAAGTAAAAGTGTTGCATGGGAGTCAGAGGACTAGAACTAGACTTACCAGTTAAAAGTAGGGGTTGGAAATGGGACTCTACTGCTCCTAAAAGAAAGTTTATATAAAATGTGCAACCAACTCTTTCCTGAAGCTGCATTTAGCATTAAAAATACTTAAAAATATTTGTCTAAAGATGTGAGAGGGCCAAACTGTAATGACTCAGTAGCTGAGTCTATGGTAGCTGATAATGGCTGGAGTGTGCAGTCATAATATTAGACCTGGTTTTTAACTAGGGCCCCATAAAGTAAAGTGAATTTGCTCAGTCATGTCTGACTGTGCGACCCCATGGACTGTAGCCCACCAGGATCCTCCCTTCATGGGATTTTCCAGGCAAAGGTACTGGAGTGGATTGCCATTTCCTTCTCCAGAGGATCTTCCCGACCCAGGGATCAAACCCGGGTCTCCCACATTGTAGGCAGTCACTTTACCATCTGAGCCACCAGGAAAGTCCAGGGCCCCATGGGTATTGGTAAAGACAAAAATGAATGAAACGTGGTGGATAAATAGGGGGAGTGAGGGAGAGAGAACAAGAGAGAGAGAAAACTCTCTTACTCAAGATCTGTAAACAGAAATTCCAAAGCATAATTAAAGAAAAAAGCTAAACCTAAAAAGTCATTCAATAAAATCAACAGTCAGGAGACCGATTCACTCCCAAATGTAATAAAAGCAATAAATAGAAAGTAATAATTTTCTAAAGACTTGTTTTAAAAATATGTATGTTTAGGATTCTTCAATAGATAAATAATAAAAAGCACTTTAAAAGAATAAGAACTTATGATAAATTAGCAGACGTGAAATAAGAATAGACAAACATAAAAGCCAATTTGCCTAGAAATGTAGTTATAGGAATTAAGTCAATAGATGAAATGAATTCTAAAGTAGACATGATTAAAGAGAGAACTAGCAAAGTGGAAAATTGTTCTAACTCTTTAGATCACCCAGAATGCATAATAGAGACTTAAAATACTCAAAATTATATAATTATGCCATTAAGAGATATTAAAAATAGGTTGAAAAACTTCAGTTTACATCTAATGGAAGTTCTAGAACAAGGGGCTGTAAAAATGACTAAGAAATGATAACTAAAGAACTACATCCTGAAGTTTTCAGAACTGAAAACTTGAAACCGCACATTAAAATTACTCTCTGCATACTAAGCGGGACAAGTAAAAACCAATCACAATGAGAAACATTCTTTGCAACTATAAGACAGAAGGCTAGAGACATTTAAAAGCTACCATAGAGAAGAAATCTCCAACAGATTATCAACTGTGCAGGCTTCTCAACCGCAACAGGGACAGCTAGAAGATAATGAACTAATGTCTTTAAAATGCTGAGTAATGATAACTTTATCCATCTAAAATACCACTGAAGATTGAGGACAAGATAAAGACATTTTGGGGCAGACTAAAATAATTTAGCATACCCTATCTATAAGAATTTCTAAAGAGCATCCTTTAGCAGAAAGAAAAGAGAACCCCAAGATAGGATGAGGGTGTACTTTTTGGCAAAGTCACTTAACAATGATAATAACAAGACCAATTACTTTTGTAAAGGTTATTCTGAGTCTCTGGAAAATGATAACAAGGAGTATTAGGTAGCTAAAGTGTGCTAGGAGCATAGTCTTGTTCAAGAAGATGGAAGTGCTGAATACTTTTAACTATAACTTTTTCTCATAAAGCCAAGTAAAAGTGTATATTGTAAATGTATGTATGTATTTTTTGAGCACCTGCTACGTGCCAGACACTGATCTAGGCTCCAGGAATAAGACCACTGGGGGACAAAACTCCTCATTGAGTTTATACTTTGGTAGGAGGAAACTATATATTGTTTAAAAACAGTAGTATAGCACAAACAGGCTTGAAAGAAATACATTGGTAAATAGGAAAAGATACACTTGAAAAAGGTGATGGTATGATGAAGAAAAAAAACGGGTGTGGCAGTATTAAAGTCAGATAAAATACTGTTTAAAGTGAGCGCTAAAGTATGTTGGGCAGCTAGAGCATTTATATAACACCTAACATAGACTTAAAAGTGAAAGATGACAGGATTAGAAGGAAAACTGATGAGCCCACAGTTTAGCATATCTCTATTAAAACAGATAGGTAGGGACTTACCTGGCGGTCCAGTGGTTAGGAATCCCCTTGCAGTGCAGGGGACATGAGTTTGATCCTTGGTCAGGGCACTAAGATTCCACGTGCTGCAGAGCAACCAAGTCCACACACCACAGCTAAGACTTGATGGAGCCAAATAAATACATATCCTTAAAAAAAAAAAAATAGGCAAATAGAAAAGTAGTCAGGAAAACACATATACCTGGTTTTATTGCACTTCCCTTTATTGTGCTTTGCAGACACGACAGTTCAGTCACTCAATCGTGTCTGACTCTCTGTGACCCCATGGACTGCAGCATACCACGCCTCCCTGTCCATCACCAACTCCCGGAGTTTACTCAAACTCATGTTCATTGACTTGGTGATGCCATCCAACCAATTCATCCTTTGTCGTCCCCTTCTCCTCCCGCCTTCAATATTTCCCAGCATCAGGGTCTCTTCCAATGAGTCAGTTCTTTGCATCAGGTGGCTGAAGTATTGGAGTTTCAGCTTCAGCATCAGTCCTTCCAATGAATATTCAGAACTGATTTCCTTTAGGATGGATTGATTTGATCTCCTTGCAGTCCAAGGGACTCTAAAGAGTCTTCTCCAACACCACACTTCAAAAGCATCAATTCTTCAATGCTTAGCTTTCTTTGTAGTACAATTCTAACATCCATGCATGACCACTGGAAAAACCATACCCTTGTCTAGATGGACCTTTGTTGGCAAAGTAATGTCTCTGCTTTTTAATATGCTGTCTAGGTTGGTCATAACTTTTCTTCCAAGGAGTAAGTATTTTAACTTCATGGCTGCAGTCACCATCTGCAGTGATTTTGGAGCCCCCAAAAATAAAGTCTGTCATTGTTTCCACTGTTTCCCCATCTATATTTGCAGTGAAGTGATGGGACCAGATGCCGTGATCTTAATTTTCTGAATGTTGAACTTTAAGCCAACTTTTTCATTCTCCTGTTTCACTTTCATCAAGAGGCTCTTTTAAGTTCTTTGCTTTCTGCCATAAAGTTGGTGTCATCTGCGTATCTGAAGTTATTGATATTTCTCCCGGCAATCTTGATTCCAGCTTGTGTTTCTTCCAGCCCAGCGTTTCTCATGATGTATATAAGTTAAGTAAGCAGGGTGACAATATACAGCCTTGATGAACTCCTTTTCCTATTTGGAACCAGTCTGTTGTTCCATGTCCAGTTTTAACGGTTGCTTCCTGACTGCATACAGGTTTCTCAACAGGCAGGTCAGATGGTCTGGTATTCCTATCTCTTTAAGAATTTTCCACAGTTTGTGGTGATGCACACAAAGGCTTTGGCATAATCAGTAAAGTAGGAATAGATGTTTTTCTGGAACTCTCTTGCTTTTTCAGTGATCCAACAGGTGTTGGCAATTTGATCTCTGGTTCCTCTACCTTTTCTAAATCCAGCTTGAGAATATGGGAGTTCTCAGTTCAAGTACTGTTGAAGCCTGGTTTGGAGAATTTTGAGCATTACTTTACTAGTGTGTGAGATGACTGCAATTGTGCAGTAGTTTGAGCATTCTTTGGCATTGCCTTTCTTTGGGATTGGAAGGAAAACTGACCTTTTCCAGTCCTGGGGCCACTGCTGAGTTTTCCAAATTTGCTGGCATATTGAATGCAGCACTTTGACAACATCATCTTTTAGAATTTGAAATTGCTCCACTGGAATTCCATCACCTCCACTAGCTTTGTTCATAGTGATGCTTCCTAAGGCCCACTTGTCTTCAGATTTCAGGATGTCTGGCTCTAGGTGAGTGATCACACCATCATGATTATCTGGGTCGTGAAGATCTTTTTTGTACAGTTCTTCTGTGTATTCTTGCCACCTCTTCTTAATATCTTCTGCTTCTGTTAGGTCCATACCATTTCTGTCCTTTATTGAGCCCATCTTTGCATGAAATGTTCCCTTGGTATCTCTAATTTTCTTGAAGAGATCTCTAGTCTTTTCTATCCTATTGTTTTCCTCTATTTCTTTGCACTGATCACTGAGGAAGGCTTTCTTATCTCCCCCTTGCTATTCTTTGGAACTCTGCATTCAGATGTTTATATCTTTCCTTTTCTCCTTTGCTTTTCGCTTCTCTTCTTTTCACAACTATTTGTAAAGCCTCCTCAGACAGCCATTTTGCTTTTTTGCATTTCTTTTTCTTTTGGATGGTCTTGATCCCTGTCTCCTGTATAGTGTCACGAACCTCCATTGATAGTTGATTGCATCAGGCACTCTATGAGATCTAATCCCTTGAATCTATTTGTCACTTCCACTGTATAATCGTAAGGGATTTGATTTAGGTCATACCTGAATGGTCTAGTGGTTTTCCCTACTTTCTTCAATTTAAGTCTGAATTTGGCAATAAGGAATTCATGATCTGAGCCACAGTCTGCTCCCAGTCTTGTTTTTGCTGACTGTATAGAGGTTCTCCATCTTAGGCTGCAAGGAATATAATCAATCTGATTTCGGTATGGACCATATGGTGATGTCCATGTGTAGAGTCTTCTCTTGTGTCGTTGGAGGAGGGTGTTTGCTATGACCAGTGCATTCTCTTGCAAAACTCTATTAGCTTTTGCCCTGCTTCATTCTGTACTCCAAGGTCAAATTTGCCTGTTATTCCAGGTGTTTCTTGACTTCCTACTTTTGCATTCCAGTCCCCTATAATGAAAAGGACATCTTTTATGGGTGTTAGTTCTAGAAGGTCTTGTAGGTCTTCCTAGAACTGTTCAGCTTCTTCAGCATTACTGGTTGGGGCATAGACTTGGATTAATGTGATATTGAATGGTTTGCCTTGGAAACAAACAGATCATTCTGTCATTTTTGAGATTGCATCCAAGTACTTCATTTCGGACTCTTGTTTTGCAGACACCACAGTTTTTACAAATTGAAGGTTCATGGCAACACTGTGTTGAGCAAATCTGTTGGTGCCTTTTTTTCCAAAAGCATTTGCTCACTTCATATCCCTGTGTCACATTTTGGTAACACTTGGATAACAGGCATTTCTCTGAGTTATTGCAGGTTTGGTTCCAGACCACTACAGTAAAGCAAACATCACAATAAAGCAATTCACACAATTTTTGGGGGTGGGTTTACATATAAAAGGCTCTCCATGGGCCTCCCTGTTGACTTAGACACAACGGTATTGAAATCAGGCCAACTAACCTCACAGTGGCTGCTAAGGGTTCAAGTGAAAGGAGTTGCATACCTCTCACTTTAAATCAAAGGCTAGAAATGATTAAGCTTAGTGAAAAAGGCATGTTGAAAGTTGAAACAGGCCAAAAGTTAGGCTTTTTGAGCCCAGCAGCCAAGTTGCGAATCCAAAGGGAAGGTTTTTAAAGTAAATTGAAAATGATACTCCAGTGAATTCATGAATGATAAGAAAACAAAACAGCCTTATTACTGATATGGAGAAGGTTTTGGGATCTGCATAGATCAGCCAGTCATGGCATTCCCTTAAGTCCAAGCCTAATCTAAGACAAGGCCCTAACTCTAATTCTGTGAGGGCTGAGAGAGATGAGGAAGCTGCAGAAGAAAGGTTTGAAGCTAGCAGGGGTCGATTTCGTGAAGTTTTAGGAAAGAAGTCATCTCTGTAGCATCAGAGTTCATGGCAGAGCAGCAAATGCTGATGTAGAAGCTGCAGCACGTTATCCAGAAGATCTAGCTAAGATCATTCGTGAAGGTGGTTGTTCTAAACAACAGATTTTCATTGGTAGACAGAACAGTCTTCTATTGGAAGAAGATGTCATTAGGACTTTCATAGCTAGAGAGGAGAGGTCACTGCCTGGCTTGAGAGCTTCACAGGGCAGGATGACTCTCTTGTTAGGGGCTAATGCAGTTGGTCTGGTGGTTCAGTGGTAAAGAATCTACCTGCCAATCCAGGAGATACGGGTTTGATCCCTGAGTCAGGAAAATCCCCTGGAGAAGGAAATGGCAACCCACTCCAGTATTCTTGCCTGGGAAATTTCATGGACAGACGAGCCTGGTGGGCTATAGTCCATGGGGTTTCAAGAGTAGGATATGACTTGGCGACTGAACAGCAACAAAATGAATGCTCATTTGCCATTCTGAATTATGCTAAATCTTCTCTTCCTGTGCTCTGTAAATGGAACAGCAAAGCATGGGGGACAGCACATCTGCTTACAACATGGTTTACTAAATATTTGAAGCCCACTACTGCTCAGAAAAAAGAGAGTCCTTTGAAAATATTACTGCTCATTGACAATGCGTTTGGTCACCCAAGCGCTCTGATGGAGATGTACAAGGTTAATGTTGTTTAATGCCTGCCTTCTCAACATCCATTCTGCAGTCCACAGATCAAGGAGTAATTTCAACTTTCAAGGCTTCATTATTTAAGAAATATATTTTGAGAGTGGCATACCTCACAGCTTTCAGGATCTTAGTTTCCTGATCAGGGATTGAACCTAGGGCACCACAGTGAAAGTGCCAAATTCTATCCACTGGACTGCCAGAGCAGTCCCATAAGAAATAAATTTTTAGGCTATAACTACCATAGTGATTCCTCTGATGGATTTGGGTGGTTAAATGAAAACCTGGAAAGGGTTTACCATTCTAGATACCATTGAGAATATTCATGATTCAAAAGAAGAGGTCAAAATATAAATATTAGCAGGAGTTTGAAATAAGTTAATTCCAACCCTCATGGTGCCTTGCGGGGCTTTAAGACTTTGGTGGAGGAAATAACACCCAGTGTGGTAGAAAAATAGCAAGAGAACTAGAATTAGAAGTGGAACCTGAAGATGTGACTAAATTGCTTCAATCCCATGATAGAACTTTAATGGATGAGGAGTTGCTTCTCATGGGTGAGCATTAAGAAAATGATTTTTTGACATGGAATCTACTCCTGGTGAAGATGCTGTGAGGATTGATGAAATGACAACAGAGGATTTAGAATATTTCATAAACTTAGTTGATAAAGCAGAAGCAGGGTTTGAGAGGATTGACTTCAGTTTTGAAAGACGTTCTACTTTGGGTAAAGTGTTACCAAACAGTAATTCATGCTACAGAGACATTTTTCGTGAAAGGAAGAGTCAATGGATGCGGCAGACTTCATTATTATCTTATTTAAAGAAATTTCCACAGTCATCCTATCCTACAGAAACCACCCCGGTCAGTCAGCAGCCTTCAACATTGAGGCAAGACCCTCCACAACAAAGAGTATGACTCACTTGAAGGCTCAAATGATGGTTAGCATTTTTTAGCAATAAAATGTTTTTTAATTTAGATATGAGCATTGTTATTTAGACTCTTATGAGTAGATACTACATTCTACATTATAATATAAGCATAAGTTTTATATGTACTGGGAAACAAAATAATCCCCATGACTCACATTATTGTGGTATTTGTTTATTGTGGTGGTATGGAACCAGACTTACAATATCTTTGAGAATTCCTATATAGAAGATTTGAACAACACAACTAATAAAGTTGGTCTAATACATAAAGAAAATTTTGTACCTAACAGAGAGTAAGCGTTATTTCTGAGCACACAAGGAGTACTTTAAAAAATGGACTATGTCCTAAATCACAGAAGAAGTTTCCAAAACATAAGGTAACCAGAATCAAATAGACTACATTCTGTGACTATAATAAATTAATTTGAAATCAACAATAAAAAGAAATCTTAAAAAAAACTCACCTGAATAGAAACTAAAAAATGTACTTATAAATAACTCATAGGTTAAAGAGGAAGCTTGAAAACAGCCAACAAAGCAGACATGAAAGGAGGAGCATATTAAATAAAAGAACAGAAACTAATAAAATGGGGGAAAATGATTAACACTTCCCTAATTGTATATTGTGATAACCAATGATAGGATGAGCAAAATTGGCTGAGAAGAATATAGGTATTATTTGAGCCTCTATTCCTATTCATGGTTTATTTTCTATATTAGTAATCTTTTTCTTTAGACTAATATGGGCTAGCAAGAAAATTATAGAACTCAGGCTATAAAATATATAGTCATTGTCAAATTTTCAGCAGTGTATCTTTTCCATATAATGAGAAAATTACAGGACTGAGTAAGTGCAAACATCAGACTTATATAATTTTACTATTTATTTAAAAGATTTTACAGTGGTCTTTAAGAGAAATTTCTATTTATATATTTATGATATTCTTCTTTCCCTTCTTGTAGGTTACTCAAATGAGTCGTCCAGACCTGATTCTCTTTCTGATGAAATACCTGATGGCTCTCATAGTTGGTATTCCTTCCATTTTTTGGGTTGGAAGTAAAAAGACTTGCTTTGAATGGGCCAGTTTTTTCCACGGTCGTAGGAAAAAAGAGTAAGTTGAAGTAAATTATCATGGTGTTCACAGACTTCACATTTACATAATTTTGTGTGTGTGTGTTTACTGTGTTGAAACAATTTGGATTTGGAGGAAATATTCCAACAAGATGATAACCTCAGCTGCCACCAGGTATGATTAAATCTTAAACCTAAAAACTTAGAAAAGATAGCCAAGTAGAACCAGGCTTAAGGCCTGTTCCTTACTAATACGGAATATTTGAGGGAAAGCCAATCTTTTTTTTAAAAAAGCTCCAAATTATAATCTTCTTAAAATTAAAAACAAATGAATGCTTATATATGTATATTCTTATTTGATCTTTTTGACATTTCTGTGATGACTAGTGTTATCATCTCTGTGTAAAATATATGAAAACTGATGCACAGAGAGGCTCAGTGCCTTGGCTAAAGTCACACAGAATTAGACTTTATTTCCAATTGTCCATTGTTCTTCCAGGTTACACCATAAATTATTTAAAAGGATAGCATGTTATTTTATTCTGAGTCATACACATTAAAGCCAAAATAATAAAATGATATTAGCAGATAAAATGAAATATGTTATTTTAATTCATAGTTGGCCAAATTGCATATTAGAGAGTCATGGTAAAATATAAGATCTGGGCATATTTGAGGACTCTTTCATTTTTTGACCCCTTAATTAATAGAACAAAATAAGACCCTGCAGTATTCACAAAGGAATAGATGACTTCAAACTTTTTACTAAGTATAAAGTTAATATTTATACTGTATTTGGATTGTCACAAACTCTAAGTTAGTGGAATCCATATTCTTATGATTTTATTTAACCTAAGTTACATGGAAAATAAATTTTGGGAAAATGAATTTCTATAAAAGTCTCAAGATTATATGTAAAATGTTATTGTGTTTTGTATGGGTTAATGTACTTTTAAAATACATCTTAAATTACCACATTATCAGAATCTTGTGTTTTCTCAATTATCAGTAATTAGCAGCTTCTATTATACAGATTCAGAGAAGGCAATGGCACCCCACTCCGGTACTCTTGCCTGGAAAATCCCACGGATGGAGGAGCCTGGTAGGCTGCAGTCCATGGGGTCGCTAAGAGTCCGGCGCGACTGAGCAACTTCACTTTCACTTTTCACTTTCATGCATTGAAGAAGGAAATGGCAACCCACTCCAATATTCTTGCCTGGAGAATCCCAGGGACAGAGGAGCCTAGTGGGCTGCCATCTATGGGGTCACACAGAGTCTGACACGACTGAAGTGACTTGAAATTTATAAAAATCACAATTTTAAAATATACATTCCTTATTACCATATCTGAGACTACTGCTAGTGATATCAAACAATGCATTTCTCCTTTAAATGCAATTTCATTGGGTAGAGAAGGAAAGAAGGGGAAAGGTTAATTCAACAATGACAAAAATGTATTTCCTGGGAATTCATCCTTTGAAAAAGACGTTGAGTAGTTACTATGTGCCATGAACTATTCGGTGATGCCACAGGTTCAATAGCAAACAAAACAGACCAAGTCCTTGATTTCTGTGGAACAGCCTTACTTGGGATATTTATCTGTGTATTCTTTGAAATTTTTAAATGTATTTGAATCACAGTAAAACATAATTCTAAGGAGAGGGTTAGCATTCTTGGTCACCTCTGGGCCACACACAAGCCATTCTGTCACATAGCAATTCTGTTGTGTTAGAAACTCCAGATGGGGCTAAACTAAACCAATGCTGCCCTTTTGGGGACTCATCCCAGTTATTTGGGGGATCCTGACTGGGCCAGAATGCTTTTGAAACTGGTTAGTCCTCCCCAAAACCCTTCCATTTGGTTTTCTGGAACCATGGACCACCCACTTCCCTGACTCAGCTAAGTCACTGTGACCCTCCCAGCTGGGACTGTGCTCTGGGCTAGAGTCACTCCTCCAGAGTGTGAGCAGCCTACAGTCATTTCTAGCGTTTGTCTGGTTGAGCCTTTGAGATATGACTAGAGAGTAACCATAATAATGGTTTCCAATCAGTTGAGCCCACTTAAATACTCCAAGCACTGTTCTAAGCATTAAATCATTTAATCCTCTAGACAACCTTGTGAGGAAGATTGTCGTTTTACAGATCAGAACACAGAACCAAGGTTCAATAGCTAGTGAGTGGCAGAACTGAGATTCAAACCCAAGCAGTCTGATTCTAGCCTCTAGTCTTTGCTGTTAACCCCTCTGTTATACTGTGCTGTCGAAAGACTGGCTTCTAAAATTATGCCAGTCAAATTAGTGTTCTTTCTCTCAGTGAAGCCACATTTAAGATTGCTTATGCTAATAATTCTGACACTGGTTGAAATATTTTTAGAAATCTTGTTTTGGAGTTATCTGGGTCACATCACTTAATTTTTCTGGACCCCTGGTTTCTTATTTGTAAAATGAGGAGACAGACCTTCACCATTTGAAGGTAGATTAAATTTTTGAAATGACCAGAAGTCAGTTTGAACCAATTTTTAAAAATAAGTTTAGAAAATAAATTCAGCAGTCCAGAGCAACTTTGGATGTATGTACATGTGCACAGGGCCATTGATGACAGAAGAATAAATGTTGTAATAACTATGTTTGCGTTGTTCTTTCTTCTATCTAGTTTTTGAAACTCTCAGGATATATGTAAACATTATGTTTTATCATTACTTTATGATTCACTTTGAAACATTTAAGTTTGATCCCCAACTGTTGTTTTGCTGTACGACTTTTGAAAAGTTCTTTAATCCCTTGTGACCTCAGTTTCTTCATCTATAAAATGGGGATCACAATATTTACTCTTGATGGATATCTCCCCCATAGAAGTGTCTGTTTAGGAGTTAATCTCCATAATAAAAACATTATTAAAAAGGATTAGCAGAGAATATATGTAAAACGCCTGGCACTATGCAGGTATTCAACACCCCAGCACTAAAAATAACAATGGCAATAACAGCAGCGATTCTTTTCTAATTTGAAAACTTAGAATATATGCACTTTGTCAATTTATGATCTAATCTTCACGTTGGAACTTTTTTTAAAAATAATATTGTCTAATTTTAACTTTATGATTCTTATAGTCACTTATTTACCCAAACTGATACACTGACCTTTGCACCTGTTTAATTGGCTCTTTAATTACCATTTTGTTCATCAACGTAAACACCTATCTGCTTTTAGCCTTTTCATAGCAGTTAAAAACTTTAGCTCTGGACATAATTCATCCCCTTAATTATTTTTTTCCTAAGCCTTTAGTATGTCTGGGACTTCATGGTATGTTTGTTTAAATTAATTTTTCATACATTTTGTTGTAGTTACAGTCATTCATGTTTATTCAAGCACTATACAACAGCTTCTGTCGTAAAATCAACTTGTAACCTAAAAACAACTGCTCTTAGAAATTAAAAAAATGAGTTTATGCCATGATGGGGCCTCCACTACTTCTATAAACCATGCAAGAAAATAATATTTTTACTTTATAGTAGTACCTTTGCAATGTTTCAGTGACCTTGAGAATGATAAATTTCTTTAGCCGAAAGGGACTTTTTAAAAATGATGAAATTGTATGCCTTCATTTTATGAATGAGGAAAATTAAGAAAAGGGGATAGTGACTTGCCCAAGATCACATATTTATTGATAGAGTTGGAACTAAAATCCTGATATTGTTATTCTAAGACGAACCTCTTTCCATCATACCAGTTTAGGAGACAGATTGACACAGATTTTTGTTTTAGTCTCTCTTCTCTCGACAGTGTTACCTTACATATGTCCTAAAGACATTGTTTGGAGAGCTTTTTTTCTGAAGAATAACATCAGTCTGTCAAAGTATTGCTTTTGGTCTGTAGGGTTATCTTACACTTGGTGTTTTGTTATCTAGGATAGTGAACGAGAGCCGACAGGTACTCCAGGAACCTGATTTTGCTCAGTCCCTCCTGAGGGATCCAAATACTCCTATAATAAGGAAATCAAGAGGAACTTCCACTCAAGGGACATCCACACATGCTTCTTCAACGCAGCTGGCCATGGTGGATGACCAGAGGAGTAAAGCAGGTAGTGTCCACAGCAAAGTGAGCAGCTACCACGGCAGCCTCCACAGGTCCCGGGACGGCAGGTGAGTTTTGTCAGCAGCTTAGTTTATTTCATGTGCTGAGTTAGAGTCACGTGGCATCTGAAGGAAGAGTAGCCAATTCTGAAACAGAAGTTGATCATGATTAACCTTTTGAACTTTGCTAGGTTTAATTGTCCCAGATTATGGTCAGACTTAATGCCAGAGGAGTTTAGACGTGATGCAGTGAGCAATGTGGAGTCATTGCTCATCAGAGAGAAGGCAGAGTAAAAGTGGTTATTTTAGTAAGATTAATTTAGCAAACAATTATGGAATACCTACTATGTCAGACATTGTGTGAGTCTCTGGGAATACAAAACTGATTTAGGTATGATCTTTGTTCTTAATAAGATCAAGAAAAATAGGGTAGTCAATATTTGTGTTGTAGTTGAAAGCATGGGGTCTAGAATAATAAGCCTCAGTTTCCTCATCTGTAAAATGGAAATAGTAATAATATCTGTCCCTTTAGCAATGTTGTAAAAAATAAATGAGGTAATATACCTAATTGCTCAGAACAGTGCCCATCTCAGTAAGTGCCTGTTATCAACTTTTATTATCAATATGATAAGGTAATAATTAAAGTAAAATGAAAATATAATGGTATAGTCCAGAGGTTGTCAAATTTTTCTATGAAGAGAAAAATAATATAATAAATATTGTATTATAAATGAAATAACATATAAATGACTTTAGGCTTTGTGGGTCACGTGGTCTTTGTTGCCACCACTCACTTCTGCTGTTAACACCATGAAAGCAGCCATAGACAGTATGCAGTCAAAGTAGGAGTGGCTGTGTTCCAGAAAAACTGTTTACAAAAATAGGAAGGGGCCTGATTTGACCAGCAGGCCACAGTTGGCCCCTGTTTGGTAGCATGGACAAGGGGGTGATTAAATCTGGTGGGAGGAGGTGGGAGAGAGCTTCACAGAGAATGTCTGAGAGTGGGCAGGATGTGCTTTCTTGTTATATTGGATGGGAGAGACACTAGAATTAGAAACCTCTTAGGAGCTCTGCAGTAATTCAGTTAAGAGATGATGGAGGTTTATGAAAGAACAGTGACAGTGCCAAGAGAGTAATAGCTGATCTGAAAGATATTTAAAAAGAAGAAATGATAGGAGTTGATGATGGCTTGAAAGCAGTTGGAGAGAAGGAATGTGCCAAAAGAAACTTTTTTTAAGATTTCTAAGCTTGGGAAACTGAAAGAATGAAAATTATGATGCCTGAAATTCTCTGTTCTGTGTCTCCGTGGCTGTCCTGTATCCTTCCAGGCTCATTCCAGCCTTTCTTTCAGTCTTCCCTGTCCTTGTCACGTAGGATGTGATTGCTAGACGTACTCTCTTTTTAGACCTTCTTGTTTGTCTTCTCAACTTGCTTTCTTTTGCCGTCTAACTTGGTCAGCTACTTGGGTTTTGAAAAGGAGCAGCCTTTCTTTAATTTTGACATGTTTTCTTTCTTGTATCCACTTCTTTTTATTTTCCTTGCCAGATTTTTGAAATATTTTGAATATTTCCTTTCTACCAGTCCCATCCTTCATTCCTTGTATTTCTGGTCTTTTTCACCTTCTTACCCAACTTCTAACATAACCAATGACCTGTTTTTAAACCACCATCTAAGATCCTTTCTCTTTCCTGCCTTTTCCTTTCATTCAGCACTCCTAAGTGGAAAGCATTCTTCTAGGTGCTAGGAACACAGAGATGGAAGACAAAGGAGTAGTAGGTATGATAAAATCATACACAGCATGCTTTGGGATTCCAGAGAAGAAAGCCTTTTAAGTCACTGTGGAAAGTCTCGTTCACAAACAAGGTGGTTCTGTAGTTTGACTAGGGTACAGAGGAGGCAGTGGGAAATCTCAGACAAGGAAACAGCACGTGCAGAGGCAAGGAGGACGAAGAGGCATTTAGGTAGCAGGGCCACCGTAGGAGATGAAACATGCTGAGGAGTTCGGGGGTTTTTCCCCCAGAGCAATGAGAAACTATTAAAAGACTTTGAGCATTGGGGTGATAAAATCACATTTGTGTTTTAGGAAGATCACTTTGACAACAGCATAGGAGAGGAGGTTGTACGTAAGCCCAATTGGAAAGTTTCTAGAGTAAAATTAGAGCTCTTAACTTAAAACACTCATAGAAAGAGAGGAAACCAGAGAATCTTTAAGAATACCTGCCTCCATGAACTGCTAGCTCCAGTTGGCGCTAGTGGTAAAGAACCCACCTGCCAATGCAGGAGAGGTAAGAGACATGAGTTTGATCCCTGGGTTGAGAAGATTCCCTGGAAGAGGAAATGGCAACGCATTCTTGCCTGGAGAATCCCATGGACAGAGGAGCCTGTCATGGGGTCACAGAGAATTGGACATGACTGACGTGATAGCATAGCATGGCTCCATGAACTGACTTTCAGCAGTATTTGATATTGGACATTATTAGCCTCATCCTTTTCAGTAAGGAATGAACAGTTATACTACAGCTCTTATGCATGTGGCATTCTGTGTATTAAGAGATATACAGAAGAAAGCTTAAGTATAATTTCTGCTTTCCAGGAGAATAGAACCTTACAGGAAAGGTAGGACATATACATAATAACCAATTAAAAATAGTTCAAGCTAGCATATAATTAAAACAGTGAGTGTTAGAGTGTTACTGTCAGTGTTATAGAACTTCAAATGATCAGATTGGCCTCTCTGAAAGTATCTCAGAAGAGATAAATAGGGTGAGCAAATGGTAATACAAGTAATGAGTTCATATTGAGCAGAGAATTTCTGAAGGGAGTTAAATATAGGAGAATTTTAGTTTGTGTAATCTAAATGAAATTAAAGTTTAGGTAAGAAAGCTTATAATCTTTAATATAAGGTAGTGGTAATTAAAAAGCTGTGAGATGGAATTCCTTGAAGCTTAATAATAAAGGACATACCAAGAACAAGATCACCAGTCATCGTCAGTTTAGTCTCAGTTGTGTCCGACTTTTTGCGACCCCATGGACTATAGCATGCCAGGCTTCCCTGTCCATCACCAACTCCCAGAGCTTGCTCAAACTCATGTCCATTGAGTAGGTGATGCCATCCAACCATCTCATCCTCTGTCATCCCCTTCTAGGAGAAGAACATGACACAGTAATGAAAACAACACAATAAGAATAGCCTATTTCATGACAGGGTCCTGACCTACTCGACCAAGCAACTGCACATGATTCAGAGAGGACAAGAATTAAAATACTCTTCGTTGTAAAAAAAAAAAAAAAAAAGAATAGCCTAGCATGTGATTCAGAGAAAACGCTTCTAAACACATGAAGGTCTCTGTGAAAGTTTAGTGTCATGGAAACTAGGGGATAGCGTATACCCTCCTGTGATGGCCTTTCTTATCTCTCTGCTTAATTAAAATCACTCTCATCCTTTAAGTTCTGCTTAATTCCCATACCATGGCAGCTCATTAATTGCTTTTTAAACATTCTTTGAGTGTGACCTATTTTCAGTACAGTTTTTTTTTCCTCAACTAAGTTTGCAGTTTCTGGAGAATGTGAACTTGCTGACAGATATATGTATATCCCTTGACAGTATCTAGCCCTGTGTTGTTCTTTAGTTGCTAAGTCATGTCCAACTCTTTGCGACCCCATGGACTGTAGCCTGAGAGGCTCCTCTGTCTATGGGATTTCCCAGGCAAGAATACTGGAGTGGGTTGCCATTTCCTTCTCCAGAGAATCTTCCCAACCCGGGGATCGAACCCATGTCTCCTGCATTGGCAGGCAGATTTTTTATCACTGAGCTATGAGGGAGGAAACAAATAAATCTGTCAAACAACTTTAGAAATAATTTGGGCATGCCATCTCATGGATATTTCTTTCTGCATCAGTTTTTAAGTTTACACGTTAGCACTATATTTTGGCCATGTTTTCTCATCATCTCATGTTATCTTGGCTGTGAGATTACACATATGCACACGTATCTGCTTCTCAGTACTCAATCTAGTCCAGATTCCTTGATGGATAATTACTGATCTCAGTGCTATGCAAAATAAAATAGACTTAGGTAAATATACCATACATATATATCAACTTCAAAGAATAATTGGTAGTTAGATGAGAGGATATAGAAAAGGAAATGGATGAGTAGTTGGGTGGAGTTTGAGAATAAGTGGTTAGTTTGGTAAGTGGGTGACATTTTACTGTGTAGTTGAGTCTTGATTATCCATGGGCAGGTGGTTCATATACTAGAATTTTGTGAATAACCATATATTTCACTTAAATAGACATAACTGAATTTTTTCTATGAAAAAGGTATTCTTTGAGTGTTATTCACTAAATTAAACTTAAAGATTTAGGTTTCAGTTTTAGAAAATGTAATTCATATTTTTAATTACTTTGATATCATCATATTTTGCTTTTTTTATTTGCCATATTTACATGAATTAGGTACTTACGAAGTCATCGAGGTGAAAATTCTCCAAATTAGCTAGCAAGTCATAGAAAAATTTTCAGTTTAGGGAAATAATTATTATGTAAAATAATTATTAACTAGAATAACATGCTTATTCTATTTTCATTATTTTAATTTGCAACATTGTAATTATTTAATCAAAACTTAAAAATCAAATTTAAAACCTTTATGTTCTGAATGTGAAGTCTTTTAATAAATAAAAATTAAATGCTCTTTTATCCATTAACTTGAGGAATTTAAAAAATATTCTAAAGGTAGTTTTTCATTCTTAAATTTTCTTTTTCGCTTTACTCAATCAGGAGAAGAAAGACATGCTTTCATTTTAAAAGGACTTAATTTTTAAACTTTGTGATCTAATGAAAACATTGTTTGATAAGCACTGCTATATAAGACTAGATCACTTCAGTAGTATATGAATAAGTCTTTAAAATCTTTAAATTTTACAAATGATTCATAATGAGTCATGAAATTTGTTACAATCATTAACTGAGGGGAATGATAAATTGGTATTTTCTGACAGCCAGTAGGTCTTCACCTGTTCATGACTAGTTCTTTTGATGACTTTAAGAAAGGAAAAACCTTCTACCTCCTTTTTATTTTTAGAAATACTACTAAAATTTAATATTAATTATATTTGGTTGTTTTCTTTGATTGTTGTTATTCTAAATTAAATACTTTTTACAAAACTGTGTATAGTTATACGGGGGCTTTCCCAGTGGCTCAGTGGTTAATAATCCACCTGCAATGCAGGTGCCACAGGAAACACAGGTTCAGTTCCTGGGTCAAGAAGATCCACTGGAGGAGGGCATGGCAACACTCCAGTATTCTTGCTTAGAGAATCCCATGGACAGAGCAGCCTGGAGGGCTACAGTCCATAGGTTGACACAAAGAGCTGGACATGACTGAGCGACTTAGCACACACACACATATAGTATGTATGACTGGGAGTTTTCTTAGCTTTAATGGGGACTCAGTGAATCAGAATTGCAACAAAAGAAAATTTTAACAGGTCCCCGTGCTGCCTTTCAAGATAAATAGAATGATGGAGAGGACAGCCTGTGATGAGCAATGGAGCCCAGTTGACACACTCAAAAGCTGCATCTTGGGGAAGGGAAAAGGAGAGAATTTGCTTCTGAGGGAACATGGGTTAGAAAGTGTTAGGAGGTTATTGTGTTTAAGTCGATGTAGCTTTTATGAACTAGCGTCCTGACAGCCTCAAGCCCTAATGAAAAGTAAGACCATTTACATTTAATTGAGCTATTAACTGGGCTCTCTGGAAGGAAGCTGTCCACACTTGGCATCATCATTGCTTGCCAACTCCCTCACTGTTTTAAGGTTCCACTAATTTCCTCTAGTTTCATATCCTCCCTTTTCCACTCCCAGGGTTGTAGTGAAATTGGAGTTTGCTGTACCATGACTATCACCATTCTTCTAGATTGCCTTGGACAACGCCATATTTCTTCTGTTCTTGTTCTTCCTCTCCTGGGACCCACCTCACAACCCAAAACTTATTTGAATGAGAAAAGTATCCTTACTTAGCGTAGTTCTAGATCAGTTGGCTCTGCTTAACTTCAGCTTCTGTCTCTTTTTGCAAGGCAGCTCTTAATTCTGAGCCTAATTAGTAGATTTTTCTCCTTTTTGTTTGGCCACTTAAATAATTCAACAATGTAAATCATGAAATTATTTTGTAAATCAGTGTTATTTTCATGAAAAACTTTAGTGATATTTTCTAGTGTGTTCTGTTACCTCCCACATTAGGTACACTCCCTGCAGTTACAGAGGAATGGAGGAGAGACTACCTCATGGCAGCATGTCACGACTTACAGATCACTCCAGGCACAGTAGTTCCCATCGGCTCAATGAACAGTCACGACATAGCAGCATCAGAGATCTCAGTAATAATCCTATGACTCACATCACACATGGTACCAGCATGAATCGGGTTATTGAAGAAGATGGAACCAGTGCTTAAATCGTCCTGTCTAAGGTGGAAATTTTGTGCTGTTTAAAAAGCAGATTTTATTCTTTGCCTTTGCATGACTGATTGCTATAACTCAGTTATGATGCTTTCAGTCAGGTGCAGATGGTGTCCATTGAAAAGTAAATTTTTGCTTTTTATATTGCATCAAACTTGGAACCTCAAGGCATCCAAAATGCTAAGAATGATATCATCACATAAATAATTCTTATTTCTAGGTTATGAAGAAATAATTATTTGTCTGGTAAGCATTTTTATAAACCCACTTGTTTTATATTTGGAAAAATCCTAAAATGTATGATGACTGCTTTATAGTGAACTTTCATATAATATCAACTGGTTGTGAGGTAACATTCTGGTAGTTCTATTAATAAAACAAAATTTCAGAATTAAAGAAATTTTCTATGCAAGGTTTATTTCTCAGATGAATAGTAGGACTTTGTAGTTTTCTTTCCACTAAGTGAAAAAGAACTGTGTTTTTAAACTATAGGAGAATTTGATAAATCAGCAAGGGAATTTTAGCTAATAGAATATAAAGTCAACTGAAGAATCTGATTAGTCTACTGAAGACTCTTTTGAAATTCTGTCAAAATAGTCTTTATGCAGAGAAATACAGGAGTAGGATTAGCAACAAAGTAAAAGCGGAGATGGGCATTTTTTTCTCAGTAATTGTGCTGTTTTTATTACTTTTGTAAATATTACTTTTACTGGCTGTGTTTTTATATTGGTAACTTATCCATATGCATGACGGAAAATTTTTACTTTTAGCCATTTTTTCCCATGTAGTAGTATTGATTTGTAGAGAACTTCATGTTCAGATATGTTCTATGGGAGCATGTAATAAGATAAGCATCACACACTGTAAGCCTTTTTGTAGTAACCATAGTTACAAAACAGCAAAGTGTTTCCTCTGTATCTGTTATTGTGTTTTTTGCAGTGAAATGTAATCTTGCCAAAGCCGCCAGATGTTGGTATCCAGGCCCCTCGCATTGCCCAGTAGCCAATAAGCCGCAGCTTTTGCCCCACACCTTTATCTTCAGGTTCTGGGTCATTCTTGTTTACAGCTGAAATATATGTATAACCCGAGTCCACAGTGGTGATTAATTTGGGATATTTGAAATTCATTGTAGCTTAATGAAGCATGATTAGTCCTGCTGTGAAGTATCTTTTAACTTTAAAAATATCAACTCAAAAATCTTTGACATTTTGTCTTGTAATATTTAAATAACTTATAGTAAAAATTTTAAACTTTATTAGGCATGATAATGATCGGAAGGGAAAGAAAAATTCTGGAAAGTGCTGGATGTGTTATATAGACAAGCATATTTAAACAAGCCATCCTCAACCCTGACTACAGATAAGAATCACTCGGGCAATGCCCAACACCTTCCTCTCATTGAGATGAGGACTGGTAGTTTTATAAAAAGCTTCCCCAGTGATTCTGATCTGCTGCAGGCCTGACTGCAGGCTGTTTGAAACTAACTTGCTCCTGCTGATAATGTGATGGCATCATATTATATCATGTGAAAACCTAGCTGCACTCAATGTTAGGCTTTTATATCTATTACCTGATTGATTACAACTGGAATTCTGGACCCCACTCCTAAAAATTAGTACTCAGTAAGTCAAAGGTGATGGTAGGACTTTAAAAATCTGTCGTCGTAAAAATATTAATATCATAGGTGATTCTTATACAGATATCCAAGAATCAGACTTTAAAAAATATTCTAGACTCCAGAGAGATCTGGCTTTGCCACGTGCTAGTTTTTGACCTTTTACAAGTTAATTTCTCTGAGCCTCAGTTCCCTTGTTTTTGAATGAAGATAGAAAATAAATACCTACCTCACAAAGTTGTCAATAGGTATCAGATGAAAAATCATATGAAAGCTGAAAGCTCTGAAAACTTTAGTGTTATGAACTAGAAGGGATTAAGATTACTGAGGACTTAAGATATTTGTTTGAGGGCTACCATAGTACAGTCTTTGATATGTGTTTGAATTCATGTGGACTTTTTCCTCTCCTTTTTTAAAACAAAATGTACCAAGAAATTTGGTGTTGGAAAAGCTTTCATCAGGCACAGAAGTCAGTTTTCTGATAATAATTTGTTTGCCTGTCATGTTTTTTTCTTTCAAAGTACATATTTCTTAATATTTATTACTAATTCTTCATGAGATATGTGAACATTTGGCTCAAATGCTTTACTTTTTCCTCCATCCTCATTGTCTTTTTCCTTGAAACTGGAGTTAATACTCAGGACAAGTAGAGTCTGAATTCCCTCACATCTGACAGTAGACCTTTACTCTGAAGATCAAATTGGTAACAACTCATTTATAAATAAATCAGTAGTTCATGAGGCTTTTGTCTGAGAATTTCTCCTGAGAACAGCATGAAAGACCAAAACAAACATTCAGACACAAAAATAAGTTAACATAGAAGGTACCAGTTTGAGCTCAAAGATGCTGTCGTTCATTGCCATCTGCATTATATCATCAATTGCCAAAATGTTAATTGGTTTCTTTGTGGGCCAAGTATAGACAGTTAAGTGAACATCAATATGAAAAGCTTAAGCCTGTGCTTCCTGATTTTTAAATATTCATTTGTATCTTCTCTATTAAACTGTTGATATATGTGTAAATGCTTTATTGGCCTTTCAGTTACTTTCACTGCTTCACAGAATTTACTTAATATTGTTAATCTGTCATTTTAAATAACAGTATTTAGTTTGGGTTGTGTTATTTATCAAACTAGTGCTCCGAATTAAGACTTTTTTCATTAAAGAGACAATCGAAGAACTACAGCAAAATAACAGTTTCAAGTCTCAACTAGCTTAAACCAACTTGAACAAGTCCGGACAGCTTTCTTACCATATGTTTAATTTGTGTTGTGATTGGCAGATGATAATGTTTAGTATTTTATTTTTTCAGTTGACAACTGATAAAATAAAAGTTCTCTCTAAAATGTTAACATATAACCAAAAAGTTTTCGAAAAGTACTCTGATTTCAGCAATATTGTATTGAATTTTTTCAGTGATTAAAGCAAACAATTCAAAACAATATTAAGCTCAAAACAATAATTTGTTTCAAAGAACAGTTAATAACTCAGCAACTAGAAGAGGGCATGGTAGGTTTTCAATTAAAATATTTAAATAAATGAATGTTATGCAACTCACTTTAGTCATGATAGTCTCAGTTCAAAGAAATTTGAAGAGTCTAAATTTGAGCTAAGTGAAATGAGTCTCTGCTTTACCGGAATAATATGTGGCAAGTAATAATCAATGAGGGATTTCCCTGGTGGCTCAGATGGTAAAGCGTCTGTCTACAATGCGGGAGACCAGGGTTCGATCCCTGGGTTGGGAAGATCCCTGGAGAAGGAAATGGCAATCCACTCCAGTACTATTGCCTGGAAAATCCCATGGACAGAGAAGCCTGGTAGGCTACAGTCCATGGGGTCGCAAAGAGTCGGACACGACTGAGCGACATGGCTATATAATAATCAATGAATTGCACCAAATAAAGTTTATTTCTCCTAGAGTAACAGTGCATATTACTATTTTAATTAAATATATATACAAACTTACGCTAACACTTTATATTAATTTTAGAAGATGAACAGCAGTTTTTAGAAGTAAGTAGGTTCTTGTTGGTTTAATGTGAAATTAGATCTTTGTATACTAGTTGGGTGAATGAATATTCAAGTAAACCTTTATTAATAATGATTTTCTTTTTCTAAAACTGTTTCTTGGAGCAGATTTAAGAAAATTCTAAGAATCTCTTCAAATGAGGAAAATTAACTACATTTTAACCTACCTCATTAGTTTCTTTGTGATAATAGCTGAAAATAACTGAAGTTGTAACTTTATTGGTGTGGACTATATCCCCATGAAATAAAAGGAACTACTTAAAATTTTTTGATAAAATAGTGGATCATTGGCTGGAGCTTAGAAAATGTTAACATACCAAATTTTCACTATGATGATATTTATATTCCTTTTGACATGCCAAAGGTATGTTTATATATTATCATACTTGGATGACTAACATAGTGTAGTGTAATGAAAATTGCCCTGGGCTTGGAATTCAAAAGACCCATAATAATGATGTAAACTGAACAGGTCGTTTAATTTCTCTTTGTCTCAATTTCTTTGACGTAAAATGAGGATAAGGTAATTTGGGGCTTTGAGACCTACTCTACAGGACATTGTGAGGATCAAATGAGCTAACAAGAATTATAGTGCTCTTTAAAAAACACTGATAGAGAAAAAAAAAAACACTGATAGTATTTGTTTTTGTTAGAATTTGGGGGTTACAGAAAGCAAGCATAATGGTATTGAGCAGTAAAAACAGAACAGGCAGTTAGGCCGGTATTCATTTGACACAGTCTTCAAATCAGCAATCCAATTGACCCTTTAAAAATGAGATTCTTTTTCGAGAACAACTGTGCCCTTAGATTGTATTTGGCCCTTTATTAAATGTTATACCAGAATATGCTCTGAAAATTTATATGGTTGAATTTATAGGTCACTTTGAACAGAAATTTGGGGATATCCATTATATGTCTGCTTTGATATGGAATGATATAACTACATTAGTTTTGCAAGAAAAATATAAAGAGAAGTAGGCCCTGTTACTTTTTTTCCTTTGAGGTCTTTCATATGCCTAATTACTTCCAATTAGGAACACTTCTTTTTTATTAGTGATTACTGTAACTTATTGGTTTTCATCATGGCAAAACTTTAAATTTTAAGTGATACTATTATATTTGTATATGTAATTTTTTAACCTGCATAAAGTAAGGGTTTCTCCATTCTTTTCCACACATAAACACACAAAAGGGCATTTTTATAGATCCTAGAGGTACAAAGGAACTCACGACTCTTTTAAACTACTTTTATGCCTTTTTACAACTGAGTAAAGAAAGGTGTTTATGTTTAATTCAGCTATGTTTCTTAGTAGCTGTATGATTTTATACATTATTCTTGTGTCATTTTTATGTTTTTTATGAAAAAATTATGTTGACATCTCTTCATATTTTAATTCACTTCAATTCTGTTTTGCTCCAATGATATGATTTTTGAGAAAGGAATGGGAAAACTAAGCAACCTTTACCTGCATCTTATTGTAATTACTCTCCTGGATTTTTTCCTAATTTAAATTCTATACTTCCTTAATAGCCAAATTGATAGGATTATAATAATTTCTCTCAAGATCTGAAGTCTTCTGGGAAAGAGAATATTAAGGTTTATCCAGAACCAGCCATTTTTGTAGACATTCCTATTTGGTTGATTTATAAAGATTTAATACAGTAAGTTAATAAGCATATTTCTTATTCTGTGATCTCTAATTAGAAAGTAACATTTTTGTTGCCATAAAGTTAAAAAAAAGTAAATTTTCACTTACATTTTAGTCAAATCCCATGCCAGTACATTACCTCCTATAAAAGAGAGTAGTTCAGTCTATTTAAATGTATTAAGAATGGTTTCCTTTGGAATTTTTTTTGTTTTTAATAATCACTTTTCTCAGGAAATCTGTTATGTCCTTTCTTGGACATTTTCACTGGTGTGATAGCATTGTTTATAATTCTTTTTTATCATTTCATTGGTCACTGTCAGCAGTTTTTCCTGATCAAGAGAAGCAAGTATTTACCTTAGAGTAATTCAGATCTTGAAAATTCAGTGTTTTGTTATTTTCATAATTATTGTTCATTAATAACATTAATTTTTATTAGAGTGATTTTTTTCAAGCTTTTTATCATATTTCCTGCAGTACGGTGAGCTATATTTTTATTATAGCCCTGGGATTTTTGTTACATAAGTCAGCTTGTTTGTATTGCTGACTTGCAAATATTACTTTAATTGTGTTGACATGCTATTGACATAAAAGAAAGAACTTTGGAGCTTAATAGTTTTTTTTTCTAAATTGGCAGATTTTTTGAATGCTTAGTAAAAATACATTATGTTAGTTTTTAAATCTGACAGAACTTTGTGTCAGAGGTCTGATTTGTAGTGTTGCATCTGTTTTCAGTGAGCTGTGGAACTTTGCAATTTTATCTCTTGGGACCTCAGTTTAACCATCTGTAAATGAAAGAAAAAGGGGATTAGACCAGGTTGTGTCTCAGATTCCACCTGTCTCTGGTTTGGTTATCCCTTGACTATTTTATAATGATTATCTTATTCTCGTTATTCCTCCCATGAACTCTATATACTAGATCAGCCTGCAATGTTAATGCAAGTTGCACTTAAATTGATAGGATTCAGCTGTGTTGCTGATTTTGTTTTTCAGTCTTGATTTTAGGTAATTTTAAAGGAGGAAAAAATTATATTACAGATTGTAAAAGTAAAAAAAAGGTTACAAATAATCGATATGACCTTTTTTCCTCCCAAAGGAAAAATCTCCTAAGGAACCAATATAAGCACCCTAAAACTGATGTACAGAAAAAAATAACATCTAAAATCTTTGTGGTCTTTGTTCTCTTAAATATGAGCATAGCTACTTAGGCTAAACTTTTAAACAAAATGTATTAAGATAAAATTAGTAAACAAAGCATATAACAGTTATATGGCCCATATAACTAATTAAAAAGCTATTAGGTTTGCTGACATGAAAATATTTATAAAATATAAAAATAATTGAGGATTGGATTGAAATTTGTCTGTTCAGTAATTACCCATAAGCTGAAACCTTAGATTCTTTGCATAACTACAGTTGCCAGATTGCCACGAGCAAGTGAATATCCTGCTTTAAAATATCCTTAGAGATAAATGTGGTTTCTTTGTTTTATTTTTTTCAGCTCTGCAGAAGATGTTTCTGTAAAGCCTCCTTCTGTAATAAAATGTAGAGATTCTATTACTTCCGTCTCTCGACAGAGTTCTCTTGTAGATTTATTGATAATTACATTGTCTGAGAACCAGGCCATAGAGGTTCCTGTTACACTTAAAGATCATTGTCTTTGTTCTAATTGTCTTCCTTAACTCCTATCAATCTCTTGAATCCTTGGTCTGTAAATTTACAATCTAGGTACTGGGTTTGGTGTCTGGTGGGTAGAAAAGAAAAATGGAAATTGATACAGGAAGGTGCACTGGTTTCTGATGTAATTTGTTTGGCTGTACTTGATTCCTTGTCTTCGGTCAGTTCACTGGTTCAGGCAGCTCTCCTGACATCCAAAAGTTCAGTTAGATGCCCAGCCTCTCTCACTCACACATTGCTATATTACAGTGTTACATTAACCACCTGTTAAGAACTACCACCACGACTTTCTTTTCAGTTCTCTGACTCTGTGTGTTTTGCTATTATGTTTGTTAAACCTTGAGTCTGAGGTCTAAACATTTCATTGAGTACTTTCTGGGTTTTGATAATAGGATATTCTATAAGGTAAAACAGATAATCCTAGGGTGGTTTAATTTATATTTATCCATCCACCATTTTTCTGTTTTTCTAACTGACCCCTCCTCAGTTTTGAAAATTAAGTTTATAAATATCTTCCGTCTCTCCTTTAGCCCTGCCTCAGATAATTTTTCTTTGAACTACTCTTGTTGGCAGAAAGGTTTAATATGGAATAATTCTGTGTTTCTGAGACAAGATCAACACAGTAGTTCTTTACATTGAGCTGAGGTGAACATGTATTTGAAATTGTTGCAGTTTCTTTACATGTGAACTTAAAATTAATTTTTTTAATCATGAAAAGGACTCTCTGATTTGAAAACATTAGTTTGGAAGTTCTCTTGTTATCAGGGGCTATTTCTACCTTAGCTGTGAATTATCATAATAAATCTGAATTCTTTATCATTCATCTTTTTAAAAAAGTTAATGCCTCTAGAATGATCCCATTTCACAAATCTTTTTTTTCCACAAATCTTTAATACCAACTTCAAACAACTTTTCTGTTTTTATTTTCAAATGCCAGACTCTGTTTTTAAGTTTTATTTTTTCATTGAAGTTTAAACATATTACATATGTGAAGGAGTGACTGCAGTTTAAACATTTACTTTGGCATGATAAAGAGAGCTACACCATCCATAATCGCTTTCTCCCATTACCAGAAGGAAAAATTCATTTGACACTTAAAAGCTGTTAAATTGTCTTATTTTTATTTGAAAGAGCTATGGAAGCTGTTTCTTCTCATTTAAACTTTTTAAGAAAATGCCAACTTTGCTGTATTTTAATCTGATAGTGAATTGGGATTATTTATATAAGTATATATGTCTACAGTTTATAATAGTGAAGTGAAAAGTGAAGTCGCTCAGTCATGTCCAACTCTTTGCGACCCCATGGATGGTAGCCGACCAGGCTCCTCCATCCATGGAATTTTCTAGGCAAGAGTACTGGAGTGGGTTGCCATTTCCTTCTCCAGGGGATCTTCCCAACCCAGGGATCGAACCCGGGTCTCCTGAATTGCGTGCAGACGCTTTACTGTCTGAGCCACCAGGGAATCCCACAGTATCATAGTTAATAGTTACTTCACTGTCTGTAATATATGATACCTGAAGCTCACATTTATTTAATGTGAGTGGGTTTTGGGGTTTTTTTGAGCCCCCTTTTTTGTTTTGTTTTTTATTTTCTTAGTGTTGTACATTATTATATATGTTAGGTTATCATGGTCATCTCAGTAGAAAGCTCTTGAGTAGATGGTTTTTTTGTTTTTGAGAATCAGCCCAAGGAGATTCATATTATGTGGCCATAGCTGGGTAATATTATTTTGAGCTATGTGAAGTTGCTGGTTTTGTTGCTCAAATGTTAGCAGTTTCGTAATACATATTCAAGAAACAACCAAACAAAAGATCTTTTCGAAGAGCTATTTCAACTTCCCAATTCAACTCTTTTAACCAGCCTACCAGAGGCTTTATAAAGATTCAAACTGCAGATAACCAGAGGCCTATCAAGAAAATTCTGCTTTGTTTTGCTGTTAAATTGCCCAGTTTTCAAAGGTATTGAAGCAAAATGACTTCAGTAATTGAAGCAAATATCTTTGGGGAATGCTTAAGTTACATAAGTTTTTTCATTAAATCTGTGTATAGTTTTTCAGCTTTCATTCACTGAGATATTGTCATTTATCAAAGGATTAGTCTGTAAATATCATTTGAAGGCAAAATAACTACCCCCTGCCAATATCTGATATGGACTCAATTTTGCCAGCTATAGAATTTTGTCTTCTTAGTATGCATTCTAAAATAATATTATGTTATGTAGCCAATAGATTTTCCTAAACATGCCGTTTTAAAGATTTTCTTTATACCTGTGTTTCAAGTTATAAGAATTAAAATGTATGAGTATAAAAAAGGATATAAAAATGATAAGCTCCTACTTAGGAAATCCCCAATTTTAAATAGAACTGTGTTTTGAAAGGTTGTGGATTGGGTTGTTCCAAAGTCAGACTACATCTCCTCGTGTATATAATATTATAAATAATAAGAGTAGCAGATAGCCAAAAAGAGCTGACCTAATGCTCTCCAAAATTAACCTAGGGGTCTTGGTTTGGAATAAAGTGTTCGTGACTATGGCCCTTTCTCCTGTTTTAAAAAAACAAATCATTGTTATTAGCACAGATGACTATCAATTAGAATAAATATTTAGCTTTTAAACAAAAGTGGAAATAGTTCAATCAGTGTTGGTGAAACTATTTTGAGACAAGAGATTTCATTTAGGTGACTTAAGTTGGGAATCTGTTCCTCTTTCGAAGAGCCTGTGTGATGACTGAAAGTGCTGTGTGTTTTCAGTGACCTTGAGGAAGGGAGCCAGTCATTTCTTCTTAAGGGTTGTAAGAAGTAGGGGCCTTGCTGATCTCATGCTTTTCAGTTCAAAAACTGTGTCCAGAACATCTTAGATCTCCTTCACCCACAGTGTTCAAAGGCTGTCTGTATTTCAGGCTCAGTCTACCCTACCTTCAGCTGAGCCTGTCTTCCAGCTCTGTTCCTCATACTAAATTTACAGGTGAGCGTTCTCCATTCTTGGTTTGTTTTTTTTTAAAGTCTTTACTCATTTTACTGTTATGAGAAATGACCACCACCTTCTCCTTTTCTCAAGAAATATAAAGGTAGAAGAGATATTCCTTTTCCATTATTTTTAAAAGCTATTGTTTTTGGACTGCTGGCACTTGGCAGTTTAGTTTTCAGACCCTAATCTGAATTAAGTTGATGGAGGTGACCCTAAAATTGATCTAAAGTTTTAATCTTGCTTTATCATATAAGCATCTGGTTGGAAACTGTGCTGATGAAGATTTGTATTTTGTGGCATTGGTTCTTCATGTTTCTTTTTTATGTATTTAAAATCGATCATTAATTTCCAAACGAGTGGAGAATTTACCGTTGTTGAGCTATGTAGAGGGCAAGTGTGCTTGATTAGAGCATGAACTGTACTTTCACATTAGCTGATGTGCTTTGCACTCTGCTCTTGTAGATTTATTTTGTTTACAGTAGACTGATGTCAAGTTTTTGTAAATGTTTTTTACTTAGCACTTTAACTGTGAGTGTACAAACTGATTTTAAATGTAGTGGTTGTATATTTTGGTTATAAATTGGAAATTTGTAATAAAAATTAAATGATTTGTTCTCTATTTTGTCATCAGTACCTGATTGAGTGTAATTTTCTACATCATCTATACTGCTATTTTTAAATTAGGTTTCATACTTTATGTTTTTCTAATTACTGATTTTTTCATTCACAATAGCATAGACTCCACAGTAATCTGGAGTATAGATACATCATTCTGTATCATATCTCTGGAATATAGATACATCGTTCTGAATGCTATCCTATCTCTATTCATTATTATATCCCCATGCATACCACTACCAGGTACATAACAGGAGAAAAAGGTGAACGTATTAAAGTACCTATATCAATTTCCCCAATAGGAAGTCCTACCCATGTAAGCAAATTTTTTTTTTTCCATACACAGGACAGCCGATTAAGACTTAAACTGGTACTAGAGTGTTTTTTGCCGAGATCACGCATTCTTTAGTTGGAAGGAACCTTAGAAATCATAAGGTTCAACTTCCAACCCAGTACCAACATCCTCCAAAACCAGCTTTTATAAGCCTCTGCTTGAATGATTTCAGTAAAAGGAAGCTTACTACTCTAAGGCCTTCCATTCCATTTTGAAGTCAGCTGACAACCAAAATGAGCAAAGTGAGCAAGGAAATTAACACTCTCCTAAAGTCTTCATAAAGGAGCTGCTGGCATCTTCATTTCAGCCCCATGAGACCCATGTCAGATTTCTAACTTACAGAAAGTGATAAGTTGCTTAAGTGTTGCTTAAGCCCATAAATTTAGGGTAATTTATTAGAGTAGCAGTAGAAAACTAAAATATTCAGCCTCACACTTGCACATCTGCAAAAAGTGGGCAATGAACAAGCGAGGAGTGGAAAATGGGCCAAGGAATCCATTAAAGACCAGAAACATTGCACAGAACTGGCCTGTTGCCATGAAACAGACTGTTGAGGTGGCTTGGAGAAGTTGGAGGTACTGAGATTAATAAGAGCAATCAGTCTCTGGTGCCCTTCTTCCAATATTATCCTTCAGTTTTTTTCACCATTATTGTCCAGTTTTCTTTTTATTCCCACTTCTTTATCTTCTCCTCCATCACAGTTTTCTTTTTATTCCCACTTCTTTATCTTCTCCTCCATCGTACTTTCCTCCTTTTTAAAACAATGCTCTTTATTTTTCTCTGCTAATCAAGTGTATGTTTTTATCAACCTCACACTCCCACTAGCATACCCACCCCATTTGTTGGAAGGAGATAAGGAGCAGAATATGAGAGGAGCCTTGAGAGAAGGTTGAGATTTTCCAGCATGCCAAGACTTAAAAAGGTAAGGAACTTAGCTTTACCGCCTGGTCTCTGAGTACTCCAGTGCAGCACATGAATTCACAAGTGAGGGTTATATACAAATCCATTTATTAGAAAAAAAATCAAAACTAAGCAGGCACTCAAAAGTATTTTGAAAATAATAAAAAATTTTTGCTAAGGTACTGATTAGTGACTGTCTTCTATTTTGCTGCTGAAAAATTATGTTGAGCCCTTTTCACTACCTGTTAGCTCAAAATTAAGGCCGCCTTAAGGAGCCAAGGGAAGGTTTTCATCAACTTCAAGTAACATTAGATGAGCTGCTGAACAATAGTAAATACAATAGAAGCATCTAAACACTTAAGTGAATCAATGAAGCATGTACATTTTTATTTTAAGAATTGTTTGGCACCAGATTTTTTAGGAAAGTGTTTGCTGAGTATGATGACTAAGATCCATGCACTAATGTCTATGTACAGGCTTCTGATTGCCCACATGTCCTGCTGGCTGCAAGGGCAGAAAGGACGTTGCTCTCTGGCAACAGATTGGGCTTTGGTGGAGCCAGTTTACGGGCACTATTGGTAATAATCCCAAGGGCACAGGTATTACCTCAGTCATCAGTTTAATAGATGCCAAATGAACCCTTAGCACAAAGACAAGGAGAGAAGTCTCTTTCATTTCCAATGTGATGATAAGCATTTCTGAAAATTCCAAAAATTGTGTGGGCCATATGACTGTCAGAAATTGGCTTGTTTCTAGAGCCATTGCAGCAGCACTAAAATTGATGAGCAAATACAGAGGAGAACAAAGTCATTTAACCTGAAAGTCCTTTTGTTCCTCTCTCCTGTCCTAATCATTGTTAGGAATACTTTTGCAGAAGCATGACATATTTAATTAGAGACTTGTTTTTGTTGTCACAGTTTTAGTTGTTTTTCCAGAACCAAAGGTTATGTTCATATTGTTTTTCTTGTCTGTTGATGAAAGTAATTTTAGAAAATGATTTTTCAAGTCTCCGTGACTGTTCATTAGCATTCATTCATTTATTCAGCAATCATACATTTGTTTACCTGCTCCTTATCAGGTAGTGAATAAGACCCTAGAAATTCAAAGAAGAAAATGTCATGATTTATACTCCTGCAAAATTCACACTCTAGTAAGGAGATAAGCTTGTAGACACCTGAGTACTATAATGGTGGTGTGTTCAAAGTGTTATTTGAGCACAAATGTGGAAGTAGTTACTTCTGCCATGAAGACTGGGTGTTCAGAGAACTATTAGAATAAGAAAGATCCAATCGATAGAAATTTATTAATCACCTAATAATTGCTGAGGTTATGGTAGGGAACAAATAGACAGTTGTCCTGTTGTAGTTCTATAATTGAAATTTTGAGTCTAAAGAGAGGAAGCAGACAATAAGTAAAGACAATAACAGATTAGTTTCAGATAGTAATAAGTGTTATGAGATACAACTAAGTGTCCTGTAGGGAAAGGCTTAAGGATCTTGATTAAACAATACAGATTTTATTCAAAGTGCAAAGGTGTGCCATTGAAGCATTTTAATTAAGGGGTTAACATGACTAATTTTCCTTTTTAAAAAATTCTGCTGGCTCTATGAAAATGGATTATGAAAATCAAGAATGCACACAGGGAAACCAATAAAAAAGCAATTGCATTAGTACAGGTTAGAGATAATAATGACTAGGACTCAGGTGGCAGTTGTAGAGATGGACAGGAAAGGGAAAATTCAGGATGTCTTAAAAGTAGAGTCAGTACCACACACTTAGAAAATGAACTCTTGGTTGCCAGAAGGAAGGGATAATTAAGGACTTTGGGAATGTCATGCACACATTGCTATATTTTAAATGGATAACCAACAGGGACCTGCTGTATACAGCATGGAACTCTGCTCAATGTTATGTACTGGTCTGGATGGGAGGGGGTTGGGGGGAGGATGGATACATGTATATGTATGACTGAGTCCCTTCATTGTTCACTTGAAACTATCACAACATTGTTAATTGTCTATATCCCAATAAAAAATGCTTTTGGTGTTAAGAATAAATAAAATTTTATAAATAAATACTTCAAGATAAAAGTAGAATCAGTAAGATTGACATACTGGATGTGATAGTGACAGGAAGGGGGTGAATGAAAGATGACTCCTAGTTCTTTGGTTAGAGAGGCAAGGTGGAGTCAGGGCCATTTGCTGTGGTGGAGAAAACTGGAGGAAGAATGGACGCTGGAGGGGAAAACCAAGAGTTCTGTTTTGGACAGGTTTAAAGTGACCGTTACCCAAGTGAAGATGCCAAGTAAGCAGCTGGATATAAGCCTAGAGCTCAGTTCAAGATCTTGGCCTGAGACCGAATGTGAGAATCATCGAGATGTAGGTAGGATATAAAGCCATCAGGTTATAGGAGATCACCTTGGGAAGACTGGATAGAGAGAAGCTGTGTACAAGACAAAAGGTCAGGAAAGGAGACTAAGAAGGAGAGGCCAGTGATACAGGAATATCCAGGGAATGTGTTGAAGAAGCAGGAAAGAAATGCTGTATAAAGGAAGGAGTCCTTAAAGCCAGTCAAATGATGCTTAAAGGTCAAACAAGATGATGACTAAGGAGGACCATTTGATTGGACAACGTGGAGGATACTGAAAAGAACAACTTAAGGGGAATTCCCAGGCCATCCAGTGGTTGGGACTCCATGTTTTCACTGCCAGGGGCCCAGTTTCAATTCCTGGTCAAGGGACTAGCATGGTGTGGCAAAAACAAAAAACCACCACCACCACCACCAACAAATGGAGTGGGAGGGGAGGCAGCCTGGAGTGGACTGGAGAGAGAATTGGGAACTTGCATTTTTAGCAGTCGGAAGATTAGATATTTTCAATGATCCTCCCAATGTAAACAGTCAAAAATTATCTTTGTGATTGTATTGCTAAACCGACATGATCAAAAACAGTGAAAGCAAAAACACTGGTGATAAGGTAGCACCAACACCAGCTTCTCTTGAGTTTTTTGCCGGACCCTAGAGACAGTACCATATTTGGGGGTCAAGAAATTAAGCTCCAATATCAATTGGAGACTGTGATAAATCTCTTTAGAAAGGTGGGACTTCAATGGGTTATACCTTCAATGTAAAGGAGATGGAAGAAAAGGAAATCACACGGAATGAGATACCAAAGAAATCTGAATCCGAGTTTAGCATTGGTTGGCAGAAATATGGTGGAATTTCCCCCTGAGAATGTGTAATGGCCCTGACAATACATTTTTTGGTCCAAATATATTCTGCATGTGACCTGAACCTTAAGCCAAGAATATAACTCAAAGTGTCCTGAATTGCTTGTTACTCCAGGCAGCTGTCAGAAGCAAATGCACATCTTTGGAGGAAAGCAGTCTAATGTTGGGAAAGACTGGGGGCAGGAGAAGGGAGCAACAGAGGATGAGATGGTTGGAGGGCATCACTGACTTGATGGACATGAACTTGAGCAAAATCCAAGAGATGGTGAAGGACAGGGAAGCCTGGCGTGCTGCAGCCTGTGGGGTTGCAGAGTCGGACATAACTTAGTGACTGAGTAACAACAACAACGTTAATTTACGTGCCAAAGAATTTCCACAGAAATTTCCAAGGGAAAGGAGCAGATCATAGTCAAAGCTAGCAACACACACACTGAAGAACAAGACATCAGGAGTGAGAGTCTATTCTCCAAAGACTGAAGATTTTTAGAGTTAGCACACAATATAAAATAACAATTTAACATGTTTAAAGAAATCAAAGAAGGTATTAGATGTGTAACACGACACTGTGAAAAATCACTATGCAGGTTTGAAAAAAAGAGGCCTAGCTGAATGTCTAGATATGAATGTTTTAGTAACTGAAATAAGAAGCAACAGATTAAACACAACCGATGAGAGACTACTGAACTGAAATACGCATGCTCAGTTGTTCAGTCAAGTATGACTCTGCAACCCTATGGACTGTAGCCCACCAGGCTCCTCTGTCCATGGAGAAATTTATGTGGTGATTTTTAAAAACATTTTTTTGACTATGCATGTGGGATCTTAGTTCCCCAACCAAGGGTGGAACCTCTGCCTCCTGCAGTGTAAGTGTGGATTCTTAACCACTGGACTGCCAGGGAAGCCCTGTGTAGTGATTTTTAAGTGTTTAGAATTCTTTGACATTCTCCTCTTCAGGAGGTGGAGCTTCATTCTCCTTCGCTTAAGCATAGATCAGCCTTCTTCATTTGCTTCTAACAAACTGAATAAAGTGGAACTGAAGGTGTGTGATTCAGGGACTGGGTCATAAAGGATGCTGTGGCTTCCTGCTGCTGCTTCCCTCTCTCATACCTCAGCTTGGGGAAGCCAGCTGGTCTGTCCAGAGACTACTCAGGCAGCCCTGGGAGAGGCCCCTGTGGGGAGGAATGGAAGTGAGCCAACCTGGAAGCAGCTTTCTCTCCAGCCCTGGTCCCGCCCCTGTTGATGACAGCCCCAGGGTCACTTGACCTTCACCTTGTGAGAGACACTGAGCCAAAACCACCCAACTAAGTCATTCCTGGATTCCTGTCTCCCAGAAACTGTGTGAAGTAATACATGTTTGCTGCTTTTAGCAGCTAGGTTTGTGGGTAATTTATTATACAGCAATAAATAAGTAATACAAGATTAATTTGAAGAAATTACCTTAAAGACAGCACAGGGATAGAAAGCGATAGAAAACATGAAATGAGATTAATCAACATTCCAGAAAGAATAATGGAAACAAATATTTGAAGTATTAATTGCTAGGAAATCTTTAGAATTGTTGAAAGACAATAATCATTAGGTCTTTGGAGCCCAGTGAATCCTAAGATGAATTTTTTTTTTTTTTTTTTAACAGCACTTAGACATCTTATAGGAAAATTGATAAATACCAGACAGGGAAAAGATTCTTTAACAACACAGCCAGAGAGGAGAAAGCTCAGTCTCAAAGGGATGGCAATTACACTGAAAGCTGATTTCTCTATAGCAATAATGGAAGTCAGGAGCCAGGAATATATCTTGATTTACTGACTGCAAGACAACTGT
Source organism: Bison bison bison (assembly GCF_000754665.1). Classification (NCBI taxonomy): domain Eukaryota; kingdom Metazoa; phylum Chordata; class Mammalia; order Artiodactyla; family Bovidae; genus Bison; species Bison bison. Next base: position 6,195,842 of record NW_011494715.1, on the reverse strand, counting down.
AGTTTGAACGTTCTTTGAACATTGCCTTTCTTTGGGATTGGAAGGAAAACTGACCTTTTCCAGTCAGGTGGCCAATGCTGAGTTTTCCAAAGTTGCTGGCATATTGAGTGCAGCACTTTCACAACATCATCGTTTAGGATTTGAAATAGCTCACCTGGAATTCCATCACCTCCACTAGCTTTGTTAGTAGTGATGCTTCCTAAGGCCCAATTGACTTTGGACTCCAGGATGTCTGGCTTTAGGTGAGTGATCACACCATTGTGGTTATCTGGGTCATAAAGATCTTTTTTGCATAGTTCTTCTTTGTATTCTTGCCACCTTAATACCTCTGCTTCTGTTAGGTCCATACCATTTCTGTCCTTTATTGTGCCCATCTTTGCATGAAATGTTCCCTTGGTATCTCTAATTTTCTTGAAGAGATCTCTAGTCTTTTCCATTCTATTATTTTCCTCTATTTCTTTGCATTATTCACTGAGGAAGGTTTTCTTATTTCTCCCTGCTATTCTTCGGAACTCTGCATTCAGATGGGTATATCTTTCCTTTTCTCCTTTCCCTTTAGCTTCTTTTCTTTTCTTAACTATTTGTAAGGCCTCGTCAGAAAACCATTTTGCCTTTTTGCATTTCTTTTTCTTGGGGATGGTCTTAATCACTGCCTGTATAATGTTATGAACTTCTGTCCATAGTTCTTCAGGCACTCTATCAGATCTAATCCCTTGAATCTATTTGTTACTTCCACTGTATAATCATAAGGGATTTAATTTAGGTCATACCTGAATGGCCTAGTGGTTTTCCCTACTTTCTCCAATTTAAGTCTGAATTTTGCAATAAGGAGTTCATGTTCTGAGCCACAGCTCCTAATCTTGTTTCTGCTGACTGTATAGAGCTTCTCCATCTTTGGCTGCAAAGAATATTATCAATCTGATTTCAGTATTAACCATCTGGTGATGTCCACATATAGAGTCATCTCTTGTGTTGTTGGAAGAAGTGACCAGTGCTATTACCAGTGTGTTCTCTTGGCAAAACTCTATTAGCCTTTGCCCTGCTTCATTCTGTACTCTAAGACCAAACCTTGCTGTTACTCCAGGTATCTCTTGACTTCCTACTTTTGCATGTCTGTCACTTATGATGAAAAGGACATCTTTTTTTGGTGTTAATTCTAGAAGGTCTTGTAGGTCTTCATAGAACCGTTCAGCTCCTTTGGCATTAGTGGTTGGGACATAGACTTGGATTACTGTGATATTGAATGGTTTGCCTTGGAAACGAACAGAGATCATTCTATCAATATGCCAGCAAATTTGGAAAACTCAGCAGTGGCCGCAGGACTGGAAAAGGTCAGTTTTCATTCCAATCCCAAAGAAAGACAATGCCAAAGAATGCTCAAACGGTATACCGCACAATTGCACTCATTTCACATACTAGCAAAGTAGTGGTGAAAATTCTTCTAGCTAGGCTTTAATAATACATGAACTGAGAACTTCTAGATGTTCAAGCTCGATTAAGAAAAGGCAGGAGAACCAGAATTGCCAACTTCTGTTGGATCATAGAAAAACCAAGAGAATTCCAGAAAACGTCTGCTTCATTGACTACACTATACTCTTTGACTATGTGAATCACAACAAAGTGTGGAAAATTCTTAAAGAGATGGGACTACCAGAGCACCTTACCTGCCTCCTGAGAAACCTGTGTGCAGGTCAAGAAGCAACAGTTAGAACTGGACATAGAACAACAGACTGGTTCCAAATTGGGAAAGGAGTCCATCGAGGCTGTATATTATCACCCTGCTTATTTAACTTATATGCAGAGTACATCTTGTGAAATGCAGGGCTGGATGAAGCACAGCTGAAATCAACATTTCAGGGAGAAATATTAATAACCTCAGATATGCAGATGATACTGCCCTTAGGGCAGAAAGTGAAGAGGAACTAAAGAGCCCCTTGCTGAAAGTGAAAGAGGAGAGTGAAAAAGCTGGCTTGAAACTCAGCATTCAAAAAACTATGATCATGACATCTGGTCCCATCACTTGGCAAATAGATAGGGAAACAATGGAAACAGTGACATACTTTATTTTCTTGGGCTCCAAAATCACTACAAATGGTGACTGTAGCCATGAAATAAAAGGTGCTTGCTGCTTGGAAGAGAAGCTATGATAAACCTAGACAGCATATTAAAAAGCAGAGACATTACTTTGCCAAGAAAGTTCCATCTAGTCAAAGCTATGGTTTTTCAAGTCATGTATGGATGTGAGAGTTGGACTATAAGGAAAGCTGAGCACCAAAGAATTGATGCTTTCGAACTGTGGTGTTGGAGAAGACTCTTCGGAGTCCCTTGGACTGCAAGGAGATCAAGATGGATTCTAGCAAAGAGACTTCTGAGTAGGTTGGCGTCACCTACTAAGGGGTGGCCTGGAGGAGCCTTTCTGTATGTGTGCATTTGAGAAGGTTGCCTTGACTTCCAGAATGAGAACTATGTGGTTTCTTCATCTCTTATCTGGGCAGGCTCAGCTCCTTCTCACTCCTGCTATTACCTTCATCTTAGAGTGTCTGTCCACAGGGGGACAGACTCCAGCTCTCAGCCTGGGGCCCACTACCTCAGAGTGGCATGTGTGGAGGGGTGTGGAAGCTCTGTGCTGTCTCTCCACACCTTGCTCTGGGCATCTCGCCCATCTGGCTCCTCCTGCGTTACCTCATTTTATACTAAACCAGTGATCTGGAGGCTCCACATGAAGACAGTGACATCAGATAATGGAAGGGGACCCTTGACGTGCACTGACAATTAGTGATGTTGAGCATCTGTTCAGTACCTGTTGGCCATCTGAATATCTTCTTTGGAAATATGTCAGATTTGGTCCCAGACCACCCAGCACCACAGGATGCGCTCTGCCGCTGCCCAGCGTTCTCCAGTCAGGTTCCCCGGATGGGCAGGAACCGAGGCCGAGTTATTTGCTTTCCTGCTGAAGTGAGGCAGAAGAATGAGCTGGTGGGGCCCCTTGACTGGAGACTCAGGTCAGGTGGGACTGCCAAACAACCATATTCCCCGGCCAGACGGGACCCCCAGCAAAGCCACTGGCTGGGATGTCTGCTCCCTCACAGTGGGACTGGGAACGTGGTTCACAGAGGGCCGCAAGCAGTTCCTGCAAGCCTGGCACCCTGTGCCTATTTGATCCCTGATGGTGGAGCCCTGCCACTCCCCCAAGTAATTTCTGTGAGGCAAGACCCAAACAGACCTCCTTGGAAGCACGTTCCACAATGCTGGGAAAGCTGGGTGTCCATTTGGTGTTCTCTTTTTGCCTGCCAGAGAAACTAGGTTGGAGGTGGGGATGGGGGGGCTCTTCAGGCAGTGCTATGCCAGCCTGGGGAAGGAACAATGTGGTCAGACTGTAATTGCTCCTTCTATCTTTGAATGTGGTCCTCCTCAGTCTCTGTGGTCCAGATGGGTGCTTCAGCCTCACCCCTACGTCCTATGATTTTCTCTGTGGAAAGATGCTGGCTCCATCCTTATGAACTTACCTGGAGGAAGATGCTGCTGCAGGCCCAGCTGGGGCACTGGGGCAAGCTTTTAATGGCTGAGAAAGTTCGGCTGGTGATGGCAGGATCTGCCAGTATTGGAGGGTCTCCTCTCAGGTGGTGGGGCGGGGCCTGTGGCTCACTACGGGGAAAAGGCCACTGGCAGCAGTAGCTGGGGGGAGCACTCACTGGTGTGAGCCATCCTGGAGACCACCGTTTTCTCACCAAGACCTGCCCCACCCAGCAGCCTTGTTGTTGTTGTTGTTTAGTTGTTTAGCCACACACTAAGTTGTGTCTGGCTGTTTACAACCTCATGGACGCAGCACGTCCTTAGGCTCCCCTGTCCTTCACTATTTCCCAGAGTTGGCTCAAATTCATGTCCACTGAATCAGTGATGCCATCCAACCATCTCATCCATTGCCGCCCCTTCTCCTCCTGCCTTCAATCTTTCCCAGCATCAGAGTCTTTTCTAGTAAGTCTGCTCTTTGCATCAGGTGGCCAAAGTATTGGAGCTTCAGCTTCAGCATCAGTCCTTCCAATGAATATTCAGGGTTGATTTCCTTTAGGATGGACTGGTTTGATCTCCTTGCAGCTCAAGGGACTCTCAAGAGTCTTCTCCGGCATCACAAATTGAAAGCATCAGTTTTGTAGCCCCTCAGAGATGTAGACTCGGCAGGTCTGAGGTGGGGCCCAGGAATCTGAATCTGGAAGCCCATGTGATTCTGATGCCTGGGGCCTGAGGACCACACTTAGAAAAAATCCCTACACATCATAGATTCTCAAACCCGTTAGGCAGCAAGCACATCCTCTGTATCACAGGACAAATAAGCAGGTGATGATGAGTTGTTTTGAATACTTCTTGAGTTTTTTTTTTCCTTTCCCCTTTGTCCCCGAATCCTTGGCTCTGCAGCAGCTTGCCTGTGGTGTGGGGTGGGCACGTGGGAAGTGTGGACACCTGCCAGCCAGCCTGGTGGGTGCACCGCAGCTCCAGGGAGGGACAGGGCAGTTCTGAGTCACCTTTCCTAATGAGCATCGCTTGTTGACTGACTGGAGGGGAGGAGCTCATTATTCATGTTTGGCCCAGGGCCTTCTCTCTTGATTACAAAGGAACAGAGGCCCCACGGCTTCCACAGTGTTCACCTCTGTGGAAAAAGAAGTGGAAAGATCATCAAAGCAACACTTTAGTTCACCCTTTTCATTGAAAAGAGTTAGATTAGCTGGAAGGAAGCTTATGAGGCTGTTTGGCAGAGAATTTTCACACTTGATCTATTCCTTTCTTCCTCCATCCATTACCCCTTGCCCAGCCCACCTTGATCCCTTGAATAGGGACATTGTCTGCTCCAAGTCATCCAAAACAAAGCCTCTGTTCTTTTGAGCAATTCCTGCCCCCCCCCCACTCCAGTGCCCAGATGCTTCAGAAACACAACCCCTAAGAAAACAACAGGAGGTTAAAGAATATCATGTCAGTATCCCTATTCCTGTAAAAGGGCTGGCCTAATCCAGAAACTTCATTTCTCATATTGTCCTTGTTTCAAAATCCTACAGTACCTTTTTCTTGGTCTCTTGGTAGAACTCTCAAATAAAGCCCCTAGAGCCAAACATATTTGGAATTAAAAATTAAGTTGGAAAACAGGGTGGAATTTGTGGAGCTCAACTCCAAAGTGCCTTCCTGGACCAGCCACAGCTAACACTTCAGGATGATGGTTTCAACATAAACAACCTTCTTTAGTCATGAGACGGCTCTGTACAGAGGCGTAAGGGGAGGTTCTTCCCTCCCCAGAAGAGAAAGGTTCACTTTGTCCTGGCCCCCGGTTCTGTAGCCCACAGGGACTGGAAAGGAGAGAAGCCTTAGCTCCTCTTCCTGCAGCCTTGGCTCCCATTCTCCATCCATGGCACCCAGGACTCCTACTGGCCCCTGGACAGCTTCTGGGCTAACCTTGTGTAGATTAAAAAATGTCCATTTTCATCTGTGGGAGTCCCTTCACTAGGTCTTGAGAGGCGAATGATTTGCTAAGATAACACTGTTCAGAGGGGTGGCTCCCATCTGATGTCATTCTAGAATGGCTCCTATCACCAAGTTTGAAGACCACGGTGCTCGCTTTGAACGTGGGGCATAAGTTTAGATGAGAGAGAAGCTGGGGTGGCGAGGGGAATGCCCATCTTCCTTTCTTTCTTTGCGGCTCTTTTTGCCCACTTCTCCATGTTTCTGCCTCGTGGCATCTTTTTCTTTGCTTTTGCTCCTCTGTAGCTCTGTTTAAGGCTTCCCTGGTGGCTCAATGTTAAAGAATCCACCTGCCAAGCAGGAGACTCAGGTTTGATCCCTGGGTTGGGAAGATCCCCAGAAAGAAATGGCAACCCACACCCGTGTTTTTGCCTGGAAAATCCCATGGATAGAGAAACCTGGTGGGCTGCAAGCCATGGGGTCACAAAAGAGTCAGACACAACTGAGTGACTAAGCAACAACAGTCTTGTTTAAACCAGGAGCTCTTTTTTTTTGGCTGCACCACTCAGTTTGTGGAATCTTAATTCCCTAAGCAGGGATTGAACCTGGGATATGGCAGTGAAAACCCAGAATCCTAACCACTAGGCCACCAGGGAACTCCATTAAACCAGGAGTTCATGGACCCCTTGAATATATAAGAATATGGCTATTTTATGGGAAGAAGCCCACAGTTTTCACATTGTTCAAGTGGACTGAGAAAAAAGAACAATCATTCTAAACTTTCCCCTCCCTTTTCCTTTCTCTGACACTCTGACTGGCCCCTTAGGATTCTGACTCCTGTTCTGTTCTGACCCTTCCTCCCTGATCCATGTCTCTCCTATTTCTCCGCTCATGTGCTAAGTCGCTCAGTCATGTCTGACTCTTTGTGGCCAATGGACTGTAGCCCGCCAGGCTCCTCTGTCCATGGGATTCTCCAGGCAAGAATACTGGAGTGGGTTGCCATGCCCTCCTCCAGGGGATGTTCCTGACCCAGGGACCAAATCCCTGTCTCTTACGTCCCCTGCTTTGGCAGCAGGTTCTTTACCACTAGCGCTGTTTGGAAAGCCCTTCTTCTCTCCTGCCTTCTCTCTTTCTCCTTCTGTCTTTGGCTTATTGCCCCGTGCCACCTTTTTATTTTTTTCCGTGAAAATAGGGTATAATACAAAAGTGAATACTAATAATTGTCACACATTGAACAATGTTCAGTAAATGAAGGTTAAATTTCCCTAGTTATCTTCTTAATTTTAATAGCCACTGAACTGGATATTTTTCTCTAAAAAAAAAAAAATTCAGGAGGGGTAATTGTTGGCTACTTTTTTTTTAAACTCATCTGTGACGGTTCATTTTACCCACTGTGAGCCCTCGGCTGTGAATGAGAGCATAGCTTCCTGCCTGCGGTCTAATCAGACATCGGGAGGGCAATCGCGCCCCCTCATGTCACAGTTTTAGATTGCATGTTGCGTTAGATGAGGAAGGTACCTCCAAAAGCAAGAAATCTAATTATTTAACAGAATTTGAATCCATGAACAGGATTGCTTTCAGCAGCTTGCTGGTCTACCCGAATGGGGGGCTTCAGAGAGAAAGAGGAAGAGGGAACAGGGAAGGGTCTGACTCTTTGTCAGCGGAGCAATACAAGACTCCTCAGCCATTAGATAGAGTGGATCTTTGTCCTTAAAGAGTACAGATTGCAATCCCACCTTCTGGTGTTTCGATGTTTTGATATATTAATATTCCAGTATTTTGCTGGCATAATGCTACCATTATGGTAATTTAAAAAATCTGAAACGCATCTTGAGATACATTTAGAGAGTTAGACACTGAATTAATTTTCAAATGGTAAAGTTTACTCATCTGCAAAGTGTTGTTTTATGCCTGTATAACATTCAAGAAGAGAAAAAAAATCAACTGACAGAGAATCTCTTGCAAGAATGAGTCTCTATTTTCAGACTTTAGAAACTTCATTTCTCATATTATCCCAGGAGAAGGAAATGGCAACCTACTCCAGTATTCTTGCCTGGGAAACCCCATGGACAGAGAAGCCTGGTGGGCTACAGTCCATGGGGTGGCAAAGAGATACGACTTAGTGACTATCCCTGCTTCAAACCCCCTAAAGTACCTTTTTCTTGGAACTCTTTATCTCTTGGTAGAACTCTAGAATAAAAACCCAAGAGCCATGCTTATCTGTTGGGAGTTAAAAATTAAGTTGGAAGATAAGGTGGAATTTGTGGAGCTTAATTGCAAAGTACCTTCCTTGGACCAGCCCCAGATGCCACTCCAAGGAAAGGGAAGAAGCCTGGGGCAAAGGTCAGCATTAGACACTTGAGGTGGAAGGTTTCAACACAAATATCCACCTTCTTTAACCATGAGACCGGTCTACACAGAAGTGCAAAGGGAGGTTCCTCACTCCCCAGAATTCTACGGTGTCCAAATGTAAAATTGTTGTTGTTCCCCGGGCATTCATCTTGTTCCTATGTAATGTGCAAAACTGACATCCATTCAGGGATGGGAGGAGGACAGCATTCATGGGAGCCTCAGGGACCAAGGGAGGATATGGTTCTGGAGGTGAGGAACAACGATGGTGTTACAGGCTGTTGTCAAAATGCTCCTATGTCAAAACAGCTGCACCGAACTCTCAGGAACCTAGTAAAATACGTAGTTACCGAGGCGCCGGGAGGGAACCATGTAGGGGCAATTTATATTGATTGCAGGCCAAGCAGTGGGAAGAAATGAACTTACCATCTCATCTTTTTTAAGAGACATGGGATGAGGTGCTGTGAAATGGGAGTGGGAACCAACAACTACCAAGCACCTACTGTATGCCACTCGCTGCCTCTCATTTAACCTTCAAAACAGCTCTGGGTGGTAGGTAGTATTAAGCCCTAGTTTTCAAGCATCGAGAACTGAGAATCAGGTTAAACGGCATGATTTTTTTCATGTTCCTACGATGAATTTTCTGAAATATCCCACAGTAACTCCCTGCAAAGCTGAATCAAAGGTGCGGTCAGCTGTAGTTGCCCAGACGTCACTCTCTAGGACTCTCCATTCTTGCTGGAGTGTAGTAACGTGGAAAACGTTAATTCCACTCCCACCCCCGCCCCCGCCCAGCACTTTCTCTTAGGGAGAATAGAATAAAAAGCTGTAAGAAATAGTCGATGGGCTTCTGAGGGTGAAGTGGAGTTATAACCCCTGGCTCCTAGCCGTCCTTCTGGAATGTGGAGAAGGCAGTGATTAACTCATGGTTTGCTGAGGTGGTATGCAAGGTTAGAGAGAGCCGCAGGTTTTGGACGGCGCAGCAAAGGCGCCACCAGAGGGCGCCCTTCCCTCCAGCCTGCACCCCAGACCCGTCCACACTCAGCGCAACTCTAGCCCCAGCCTGGTCTCCACCCGCATCTTTTTCTTTTCTCCAGTCCTTTTCTTTCTCCCCGCCCTCCTCCCTCCGCGCTCATCCGCTCCCGCTCTTCTCTCTGAGGATCATAAGGTAGCAATGAAGGAAACCTCCTGTAACTGCTTTTCCACCGCTAGGCACTTTGTTGTGTCTATCCGTGGAGGTCGTTTGACAATTTTATGTGACCTTCACTTTGGGTAAATCTTTTCAGTCCTTAATAACAACGTTGCTGGAAATTGTTTTACCAGGGGAAATACAGCAAGCCCACCATACTAGAATTAAAACAGGCCTTGCTTTTAACTTTTAGAGTGACAGCTAGTTAAAAAGCCAATTTCCGGGTGACCACGTAAATGTGTATCTAAATTAATGGGAAAGGTGTTTCATAAAACAAAGCCTAGCCTTTTTCCAAATTCCTTTTAAAAACGAAATAATCCAGAATTTGTAGAAAATAGTTGGATCTTTTCCCCACATGATAAGAGCAAAGACATAAGTGGGAAGATTGGGAAGAGAGAGGGGATCACACAGAGGGATGGGGTAGAAAAAGAAGTAGGAAGATAAGGGAGATATAGTGGGAGGAGGGCAGAGTTTGACCTGAGGACAAGAGGGTGAAAAAGAAGAGAAAAGGGAAAGAAAAGAGGTGTAATGGTTCCTGTATCACATGCCCAGAATGACTTAAGTGGGTAGAAATTAAAGCCTGGGTGTTAGCACCTTAAGTTTTCCTTGCCTCTCAGGTGGAAGGTGAGGGGGAAATCCAGGGAAAAGAGTCCTAGAGAAACTGCTAACTCCACCATCTTTCTCAGAGCCTGTGCTCATCTTCTGTACCCACAGCAGAGGAAACTGCAGAAGGAAGGTCCAAATCTGTTCCCCTCGCAAGGTGAGTGTGCTTCCATCTGCCAGGCTGTCTGCTTGCTTTGCACGTCTCCCCAAATCATATGCTAACAGCACCCATCGTCTGCCATCCTGGCACAAGCCCAAGAAGACGCAGCTAAATTAGACGTGGGGGAGAGGAGGAGAGCACGGCTTGTTTTCTGCTCTGGAATTTGTCGTAATTCATGAGTCACTGCCATTGTTTAGTCGCTCAGTCGTGTCCGACTCTTTGAGACCCCATGGACTGTAGCCCACTAGGCTCCTCTGTCCATGGGATTCTTCAGGCAAGAATACTGGAGTGGGTTGCCCTTTCCTTCTCCAGGGGATCTTGAGGCCTTTGGAGGTCCGGACAATTGGGATCCTTAAGGAAATGGCAACCTACTCCAGTGTTCTTGCCTGGAGAATCCCAGGGACGGTGGAGCCTGTTGGGCTGCCGTCTATGGGGTCACACAGAGTCGGACACGACTGAAGCGACTTAGCAGCAGCAGCAGCAGAAAAGGATTCAGGGTTTTGTGTTGAGCTTGCCCAGCCTCTCCTCATTCCCTTTGACCTGGTTGGTGCACTTCTGAACATCAGCAGATTTTTGTGGGACAGTCTTGGGATTCAGTTGAAATGAACGCTCCTCCAAGATAAGGCTCTTTAGTTCATTTTTGGTGGTTTGGGGTTCATTCCTTTTTCGATTCAAACAACAAGTATTTGTTGCATGACTTCCACATGCCAGGACAGGAAACAGGGTGGGTTGAAAGATCCCTGCTGTCTCACAGAGAATCTCTTCTCACAGAGCAGGACAGGCAGTAACCAAAGAAATAAACAAGAAATCCATCAACAAGTAACATGAGCTACACAAAGAATTACAATACGTCTCCGTAATAGCGAGTGAATGGGTGGGCTTCTGGCACGGGTCGTCTGAGCTAGTGACATCACTTGGAGTATCAGAGGCCCTCGCCCTGCCAAGATGTGAGGGACACATTGCAGGCGGAGGCACGGCTGGTGCAAAGGCCCCAGCCCAGGACTAAGCGTGGAACATCTGAGGAACAGAGACAAGGCTAACTTGTCCTGAGCCCAGTGAATGAACAGAGTGGTGTGGGATGAGTTGGAAAGACATTGGAGGGTAGCCGGGATCATTGAGGCTTTTCTGACTCAAAAGAAGGAATTTGGAATGTTTTTCCAAGTGCAGTGGGAAATCATCGGAAAGCTTTAAGCTTAGGGATAATTTGATCTGGTCTGTATTGGCTCAGATGGTAAAGAATCTGCCTGCAATGTAAATTTGATCCCTGGGTCGGGAAGATCCCCTGGAGGAGGGCAAGCAACTCACTCCAGAATTCTTGCATGGGAAATCCCATGGACAGAGGAGCCTGACAGGCTATAGTCCATAGGGTTGCAAAAGAGTTGGACGTGACTGAGTGACTAACACATGCACACACATATTTTTAAAAAGGTCACTGGTGGGTTTGTGAAGAGGGAACAAGTCTGGAATCAGGGTGGATACCACAATGGTAAAACAGAAATTCACTGTGGCCCAGACTTGATGGTGGTAGAGTTGTAGAAGTAGAGATGTGGAGAAGAAAATGGATTAGGGTGCATTGTGAATGTAGCATTGAAGGCCCTGAGGAAAATGAAAGAAAGAGACCCAGGAACATCCCTAGATTTTTGGCTTAAGTAACCAAGTGGATTATGTTGCCCTTTTCTGAGACGAGGTGCTTGAAAGAGGAGCTGGTATGGATGTGGGAAGGTAGAGTCAAGAACTCTCTTCTGAGCAAGTTCATTTGAGATGCCTGTGAAAGCATTCAAGTCTTCATCTAGAGTTCTGGGCAGAGGTCAGGGCTGAAAATACCAATTTTGGGAGCCATTAGGCTGTAGGAAGAATCCCCTAGTGCTGTTTTTTAAATTGCTATTGCTTTTATCTTCCTCTGCTTCCCTGGTGGCTCAGATGGTAAAAAATCTGCCTGCAGTGCAGGAGACGTGGGTTCGATCCCTGGGTCTGGGAGATCCCCTAGAGGAGGAAATGGCAACCCACTCCAGTATTCTTGCCTGGAGAATTCCATGGACAGAGGAGCCTGGCGGGCAATAGTCCATAGGGTCACAGAGAGTTCAATACGATTGAGCGACCAATTCTTTCCTTCCTTTTTGTCTTCCTCTGCCCACATTCTCTTCTAAGACCATGCAGGCTTCTTTTCTTGATCTACTGGCTCTTTTTCTTTGTATGTATGACGACCTAGGCTGACCAAAGTCCTTATTGACCCTGATCATTTTTCCATGTTGGAAATATGGGAGTAGGACCACGTTCCCATCTATTCCCATCAGCCTCCACTATCCCCAGTGGGATGTGTATACAAACACACTCCAGTTTGTATACAAACACACACACATATACACACTTTTGGGTCTTACAGCATATATATGTAAATACAGGTTAAGGAAAGCTCATTGAATTGAGCAGTTGGGGAGGCTTCCAAAATATCAATATCAAAAGATAATATCAATTTTTAATGACCTTTACTGGTGGCTCAGACGGTAAAGAATCTGCCTGCAACGTGGGAGACTCAGGTTCGACCCCTGGGAAGGGAAGATCCCCTGGAGAAAGGAATGGCAACCCATTCTAGTATTCCTGCCTGAAGAACTCCATGAACAGAGAAGCCTGATGGGCTACAGTCCATGAGGTCACAAAGAGTCAGACATGCCTGAGCAACTAACAGACCCACACCCGGTTTCTCTGATGGAAAAACTGAACTGCAGGTGGATCTAGGTTTTCATGTAAGCTTATCAGGGTAGAGGCAGAGACTAAGCCCCGTTCTGTATCTCATTTGCTGGAGAGCAGAGCTACAGAGACGTGGTAACACACCTAGGGGTGCCTTCATCCCCAGCCTGAACTGATACCTGCAAATACTCTGCCTGTTGCTGTCATTGGGTCCAGAGGAAACAGGAATGAACTGCGACTCCAGAGCCCAGCACTGAGCTCTAGCTCTGACCCTGAGATCCAAAAGAAAGAAGGAAAATGATTACTGAGGATTCTCATGTGGCAAAACTGTGCCAGTGCTCTTCAGGTTTCAGTCTTAATTTTAACAGCAATCCTGCGAAGTGATTCCTGTTATGCCTGTTTTACAGATGAAGAAACAAGGGCTCAGACGGGTGTAATGACTTCTTGGTGTTTGGGAATCAAGCCCTGATCTATTGGAAGCTATTGTCCTGTGTTGCTCCACCTTGTCATGTACCTAAGGGCCAGATTTTTAACCTCTCAGGCCCAGACTGTCTTCATTTATTAAATGGAACATGACATTTTTTATTTTTATGGGTTCATCTAACTCTGATATTCTGGATTGTAAATGCATTTTAATTTTCCACTTTTCTAAGCAAGAGTTTTGAATCATACTGTGAGTGACATGCTTTAGCCAGAGTGTGACTTTCACCCTTTCACTGAAAGAGGGGATAATTGGGGATAATTGACCTTGCTTGTGGAGTAGATTTGTTACCCTGACACCCAGGAGTTAAAGGCCACTTAGACACAGAAAGGATACTGACATAGCTTCTTTGTTCCCCTTGGTTATAGCGTTTGGTTTCTTCTTTTTCTTTGTCTCTGGAAAATGCTTCTCATTTTCTGAATCCTTGTGCTTTGAAGACCAATTTTGCCAGAGAAATGTCAAAGGAGACACGGGGTTAAATACAGAATTGATTCTGTTCACTTTGAGCTGCAGTAGCCTGACTGTCACCCCAGACCTCGTCATCCTGGTGAAAGCAGAGGCTTGGCATTCTGGGATCACCACTTCCTTTGCCAACAGCAAAGGGCAAAGGGTTCCTTCTTAATTGATGTTTGCCTGTCTGGATCCTGAAGAGCATTCTGATGGTAGAAAGGAAAGGCAGCACCCCGCCTGGCAGCATAATGTTTTGGTCAAAATCTGTCTTCACTGCAAAAATTCTCATGGTGTGATAATCTCATCCCTTTGGGTGGTTGTCCATTTATAACATGTTTTAAGACTTTAGCAAGGCAAATATTCTTAGTGTTCTTGACAATTATCTATTCATGAAGAATTGTTATTATTAATTTTGTATAAAATGTATCATGAATGAGGGTTGGATTTTATAAAGTAACTTTGCTGTATCTATTAGTATGTTCATATGATTTTTCTTCTCTAGATTGATATGCTGGGTTCCTTCCATTCGTTGATTTTGGAGGGTATGCAAGGCTAGAGTTTTGAACTAGCCTTGTATACCCAGGATAAATTCCATTATAAAAGAATGGTATAAAATTATTTTCATATAGTGTTGGCTTCAACTTACTAATGATTCTTTAAAGATTTTTGCTTCTGTGTTCATGGGAGATACCAGTTTTGTTTTCTTTTCTTGTGAAGTCTTTGTCTGGCTTTGGTATTGAGATAGTGCTGTCCTCATGGAACGAGTTAGGAAGTGTTCCCTGTGCCTCTCTTTTCTGGGAAAGATGCTAAAGGAATCGATACAATTTCTTCCTTAAATGTTTGTTAAAAGTCATCAGTGAAGCCATCTGGGCCTAATGTTTTCAGTGTTAAAAGGTTATTAATTATTGATCCACTTACTTTCTTTAACAGAGAAAAGCCTGTACAGATTATATATTCTCTTTGTGTGAATCTTCGTAGAAAAGAGTTTCGGGGAAAAAGACCTGCATCTTCAAGGAATTGAACCATTTCATCTAAGTTATCAAATTTGTAGGCATAGGTTTGTTCATTATGTTCCTTTATTACTCACAACATCCATGGGAGGTGTAGTGATAGCCCCGCTTTCACTTCTGATATTAGTAATTTCTCTTTTCTTTCTTTTTCTCTTTATTAGCTTGGCCGGAGGTGTATCCATTTTATTGATCTTCTCAAAGAATTGGCTTTTGGTTTGCTGATTTTCTCTGTTGCTTTCCTGCTTTCAATTTCATTTATTTCTATTCTAATTGCAATCTGCCTCCCAATGCGGGAAACTTAAGAGATATGGGTTTGATCCCTGGGTCAGGAAGATCCCTTGGAGGAGGGCATGGCAACCCACTCCAGTATTCTTGCCTGGAGAATCCCATGGACAGAGAATCCTGGTGGGCCGCAGTCCACAGGGCCGTAAAGAGTTGGACACGACTGAAGTTACTGAGCACTCATGCATGCACAGTATAAGCTTAGATGACTGGGTTTAGATCTTTCTTCTTTTGTAATAAATGTATTAAATGCTATAAATTTCCATTTTTGCACTGCGTTCTCTGTATATGATACATTTTGATAAGTTGTGTTCTCAATTAGTTTAAATTTTTAAAATCTTCTCTTGACACTTCTTTGACCCATGTGGTATTTAGAAGTGTATTGTTTAGCCTCCAAATATTTTAGAATTTTTCAGCAATCTTTTTGTTATTGATTTCTAGTTTATTTCCACTGTGGTTTGAGAGCTACTTTGGTTCCTCTCTTTTTTTTTTTAATTTGTTAAGGTATGACATGGAAGCAACCTGTGTCCATTGACAGATGAATGGGTAAAGAAGATGTGGTATACATATATATACACACAATGGAATACTACTCAGTCATAAAAAGAATGAACTAATGCTATTTGCAGCAACATGAATGGACCTAGAGATTATCATACTAAGTGAAGTAAGTCAGACAAAGACAAATATTGTATGATACTGCTTATATGTAGAATCTAAAAAAAATGACACAAGAGAACTTATTTACAAAACAGAAATAAACTCATGGACATAGAAAACAAATTTATGGTACCAAAGGGGAAAGGGAGGGAGGGATAAATTAGGAGTTTGAGATTAACATTAACTATTGTCTATAAAATAGGTAACAAGGATCTACTGTATAGCACAGGGAATTATACTCAAATCTTGTAATAACGTATAATGGAAAAAGAATCTTAAAAAGAATATATAGTTTTCTCTTGATTAGTATTAATGTGGTGTATCTTTCTCCATTTCTTGGATTTAAAAAACTATTGTATCACATCTATCACCAGTGAAATTATTACTTTGAAGAATGTAACCACTCTTGGAAAAGGCAGGATAGTAAGCCATTTTCAGTCATTCACACCTTAGCATAAGTCAGTGTATAAGCTCCTTTCAGTAAACAGATAAGGACAGTTTTATGTGGAAGGAAATGGAGAAGCTGTAAGAGCTGATGAGTCAGTAGCTGAGGGAGATGGAAGCCCTACAGAGAGAAAGGAGAGGCAGTCAGATGTAAAAAGCAGATCTTGCGCTCCTTAAGATTTTTGCTCAAGGCTGATAGTGCCTGAATGTGTAGGAGCTTTCCTTTCTAGGTGAGTTCATCAGTAGCTGTGTACTGAGTGTGGACCTGGATATGGAGCAGGAGCTAGGAACACACGAGGGCTCCCAGAACAACCCAGTGATCACCTAGTGGCTCCGAACAGTCTGTCTTAGAACTTGCTGTGGTTTTGCTCTCTAGGTATATGAAACTGAAGGGAAGACAAAAGTAATTCACAGGCTTATTCCCCAAGGTTCCTTTTTTGCTTCCTTCCTTAAGCCACATCATCTCAAACCCTTTTTACTTGGACTGCATCAAGGTAGCCTAGAGTTCCCAGTTATGCTCAACCCCAGGAAGTGGGATGTTCTTTCAAAGCCCATTTCCTGTCAGAGTGTCTCAGTCTTGAGAGGATCTGTCCAGGCAGGACTAGCCCTTCAGCCAAGCTGAGTACATGGTGCGTCTTGATGGTCTGATTTGAGGAGCACCCACAGGATTCCCACACTAAAAAAATTTCTTCCCCACTCATGCCTAAAATCCTATCCGTGATGATTCATACCTGTTGTTAACACCTGGTGCCTGGAAGGGAAAGACACCTGGCTGTTTACTTCCTAATTTTGCCTGGCAGTGGCCCAGGATTAGGATCATAAAGGGACTTCTGAGTGTACGAATTGGAATGTCTTGCAACTTCTCATAAATGCTGACAAAATTCAGTATGAGGCCTCAAGGCTTTGGGGCAGAGGGAGAAAATCAAAGAGGCTTTCGGTGATTATTTCTTAGGAAGCAGGTTAACACCATGGGCTGGGTTTGACCAAACTTAGGCTAGATCATGGCATTCAACACATGACCCATTGTATACCCTTGTTTGTGTTCAGGTCATGCAAAAGGATGTGAAATAAGGTTGCATGTTGGCGTCTATTCCACTCTGTCTTTATTGGGCCATATTTATTATATGGTAGTGATTTGGTAGCTTGACTAAAGCTCTGTTGAGTATTCAAATGACCACTTAACTCTAATCTCCCTTCTTTCCATTTATATCCCATTCTTAGTTTTTATTTATTTATCTTTTGGCTGTACCAAGTGGCATGCAGAATCTTAGTTCCCCGACCAGGAATTGAACTCGTGCCCTCTGCATTGGCACAGACTCTTAATTACTGGATTGTCAGGGAAGTCCCTTAAAAAAAATTTTTTTTTATCTTATCTTCCATTCTTTTCCACTCAGCCAGTTAATATCCACATACCCACAGCTGTCTCCACACCATTTTACTTTCTGAGAATGACTGCATGTGGACATTTATGGGCATCAAATGTGGACCTGTTTTTATCTCCCTTGGGTAAAGCCCCACTTCTAACTGCAGGCTTCCTGGAGCCTCCTAAGTAACCTCTTCAGGCCCTGCTCCCTTCAGTCCTCCCACTTCCATGGGATAGTCCATCTGAGAAAGTCTGTAATTCAGTGGGGCAAAGTAGAAACATCCTGGACACAGGCCAGAGGCTTGAGCTTGAACTCCTGATCCGTCATTTTCCACTTGTAGATGATTCTGTAAGATAAATGGCACCTAGCCAGTTCTACCTTAGTAATAAGATTTGACTATGTGGAGGCAAGAACGTGACGTGTTAACCAATGTTCAGAGCAGAATTATTCACAATAACCCAAAGGTGGAAACAACCCGGATGTGTATTAACATATGAATGGATAAAAAAAAGGTGGTATATTCACACAGTGGAATATTATTCAGCCACAAAAGGAGTAGAATTCTGACACACGCCACAACATGGATGAACTTTGAAAATAGTCTAAGTTGCAGATGCCAGATACAAAAGGACAATTATTGTATGATTGTGTTTATAGACAATACCTAGAATAGGCAAACTCCTGGAGACAGAGTAAATTAGACATTAGATGTTAGTGGAGAGTGGGTAACGTAGAGAGTGGGGAGTTATTGCTTAATAGGCTCAGAGTTTCTGTTTAGGGTGATGAAAAATTATGGAAGTAGTGGTGATGGTTGTATAATTTGTGACTGTCACTAATGCCACCAAATTCTACACTTAAAAAATGGTTCACATGGCACATTTTATGTTACATGTATTTTGCCACAATAAAAGATAGTGAAAAGAACAAACCCAAAACCTGGGGGTTTAATAATAAAACTATCAATGTGACTCAAGATTCCTGGCATGGGAAAAGACCCATAGAGCTAGGAAAAGACTAAAAACTCAGGAAAAAAAAGTATTAAGACCTAAAATCAAGCAAACATGGATTGTTTGGGAATGGCAACTTAGATAAAGTGAAGTTACCAGGAGTGGGGAGGCAGATACAGCTGATGAGTAGATGCCAGATCAGAAAAAACCTGTGTCTAGAGTCAACCCAACCCAGGAAAGGGTTTTTAAGCAGAAAGGAACATACATGTATCAGCTTTGCTCATGGGAAAAATCACCCCAGCAAGGGTGGGGGATTATTGTACAAGAACACCATTGAGGAGACTTCCCTGGTGGCCCAGTGGCTAAGAATCCACCTTTCAATGCAGGAGGCACGGGTGCGATCCCTGGTCAGGGAACTAAGATCCTACCTGCTGAGCAGTGGCTATGCCTGTGCGCCACAACTTCTGAAGCCCAAGTGCTTTGGAGCCTGCGTGACGCAACTGCGGAGTCCATGTGTCCCAACAAAAGACCCTGTGTGATGCAGCAAAGAGCCTGCGTGCGCCACTGAGCCCTGACATGGCCAAACGAGTGACTGAATTAACAGAAGGACAACACTGAAAGCAGAGTCAACGTCTGGGTCAGGCTGGAGGGCAGGTGCACCGCTAGTCTGCACTGTCAACAGGTCAGAGCCCCTGAGAGCCAGCTGGAGCGACAGGAGACCCAGCAGTTTCTCTTGGCTGTCTTACCTGCCTTCAGCTTGGCTCAGTCGCTCAGTCATGTCCAACTCTTTGCAACCCCATGAACCGCAGCACACCAGGCCTCGCTGTCCATCACCAACTCCCGGAGTCCACCCAAACCCATGTCTGTTGAGTTGGTGATGCCATCCAACCATCTCATCCTCTGTCATCTCCTTCTCCTCCTGCCCTCAATCTTTCCCAGCATCAGGGTCTTTTTCAAATGAGTCAGCTCTTCGCATGAGGTGGCCAAAGTATTGGAGTTTCAGCTTCAGCATCAGTCCTCCCAATGAATATTCAGGACTGATCTCCTTCAGGATGGACTGGTTGGATCTCCTTGCAGTCCAAGGGACTCTCAGGAGTCTTCTCCAACACCACAGTTCAAAAGCATCAATTCTT
>NW_011494715.1:6151765-6176537 GCF_000754665.1 Bison bison bison | reverse complement strand
ACAGTCCAACTCTCACATCCATACATGACCACTGGAAAAACCATAGCCTTGACTAGACGGACCTTTGTTGGCAAAGTAACGTCTCTGCTTTTTAATATGCTGTCTAATATTCTTGGTCATAATTTCCTTCCAAGGAGTAAGCGTCTTTTCATTTCATGGCTGCAATCACCATCTGCAGTGATTTTGGAGCCCCCCAAAATAAAGTCTGCCACTGTTTACACTGTTTCTCCAACTATTTGCCGTGGAGTGATGTGACTGGATACCATGATCTTTGTTTTCTGAATGTTGAGCTTTAAGCCAACTTCTTCACTCTCCTCTTTCACTTTCATCAAGAGGCTTTTTAGTTCCTCTTCACTTTCTGCCATAAGGGTGGTGTCATCTGCATATCTGAGGTTATTGGTATTTCTCCCAGCAATCTTGATTCCAGCTTGTGCTTCATCCAGCCCAGAGTTTCTCATGATGTACTCTGCCCGCCTTCACACAAGCTTTATCAGCTATAACAGGAGCCCACGTGTGCCTTGCACTGGGCTCAGCCTCATACCAAGACCCTCAAGTGGGAGAACGACCTTGTGGATGTAAGCCCAGTGACACGACAGCTGGGTGAGCCCCGGAAACTCTCACCTAAATGTCCCTCTTCCTGCCAAGGTCATCTCAGGGCGAACACCCTCAGAAGGGAAATGAAAGAGGGGCGTTTTCCTTCAAGCTGAGAACATTCTGATTGCTTCACTAGTGCCTGTTCTATTTCTCTTACCCAGACTGAGTGAGCCTCTCCCAGCTTGGAAAGAATGCACTTTCTCCTGCTGGGTTTGGTCTCCTTGCCCATTCCCCATCCGCACTGCCCTGGAGGCTGTGTGGGGGCCCAGATTCTCATGGCGCTGCCCCACTGCCCATGGCTCCCCACTAGCATTGCTGCCCAGTTGGAGGCTTTGCTCTAAACCCACAAGGGCTGCCCTTCTGTCTGCTCCCAGAAACGGCTCCTTGGCAGCCTCCCGGCTTTGAGACCCTGAAACCAACTACCTGGCCTCGGTGTTGGGCGTGCTGGCACTCCAACTCTGCATTCAGTGACCTCCTGTTGATAGCTTGAAATCTACCAAGACCCTCAAGTGGGAGAACGACCTTGTGGAATGTAAGCCCAGTGACACGACAGCTGGGTGAGCCCTGGAAACTCTCACCTAAATGTCCCTCTTCCTGCCAAGGTCATCTCAGGGCGAACACCCTCAGAAGGGAAATGAAAGAGGGGCGTTTTCCTTCAAGCTGAGAACATTCTGATTGCTTGTGGAAGCATTTATGATGTTAAACTCAGCCACTCTGCAGTGGTGCTGAATAGAATCTCAGAGACAGAGTTTTGGGTGAAGTAGAAAATTATAGCTTTATTGCTTCACCTGGCAAAGGGGGACACAGCAGGCTCATGACCTGAAAATCTGTGTGTCCCTACCCAGGAGGATTTGGTGAGGAGTTTTATAGCAATGGTACAAGGGCGGGGTTGTTGATAAGGATCTGGGTTTGTGCAGGGTCTAAGTTCCTTTGATCTGGCCTTAGAGGATCCCCTAATGAGCTTTTTGATTCCCGAGGTTATCAAACTGTGACCTTCTCTCTGGCATGAAGGATGCTTCAAGTAGTTAGCATCTCCTGTTTGTTCAGGTCTCTAGTTCTGCAGAAGAGCTCAAAGATATTGCTAAGTGTAACCCTTAGGGTGGAACTGGGATTCTATACCAAGGCTGCACTCTTGTTTCTTGGCCTCTCCTCCCTTATCTCTGCAGCCTCTCCCTTCCCTGATTAGCAGCTATTTGAACCTGCCCTTTGGAGAAGGAAATGGCAACCCACTCCAGTACCCTTGCCTGGAAAATCCGATGGACGGAGAAGCCTGGTAGGCTACGGTCCATGGGGTCGCAAAGAATTGGACATGACTGAGTGACTTCACTTCACTTCACTTTGGGATTCAAGGAAGGTCATGGAGGCTAGGGCTAGCTCAGTTGGTAAAGAATCCGCCTGGAATGCAGGAGACCCTGGTTCGATTCCTGGGTCGGAAAGATCCGGTGGAGAAGGGATAGGCTACCCACCCCAGTATTCTTGGGCTTCCCTGGTGGCTCAGCTGGTAAAGAATCCGCCTGCAATGTGGGAAATCTGCGTTCAGTCCCTGGGTTGGGAAGATCCCCTGGAGAAGGGAAAGACTACCCACTCCAGTATTCTGGCCTGGAGAATTCCATGGACTGTATAGTCCATGGGGTCACAAAGAGTCAGACAGGACTGAGCGACTTTCCCTTTCATGGAGGCTGAAGCCTATTTCCTACAAACAAGAAAGGAGGACACAGAAAGTTTTCTATGCCCAAGAGCCCCACAGGCTTCTGCTCAGTTTTATTTACATCTGCAAACACCATGAATTAGAGCTTTTCTTTCTGAAGAGTCAGTTGTTTTTATCAGTATAGCTCCAATTGGACTTCTGGTTCCTTTAAAAGAATTAACAAACAAATAGATGGAACTGGAGGTGTTAGGGCTTTGTTCTCTTAGACATCTTCTGGGTCCCCATCATCTCCAAAAGCAGGAGGCAGAACTCAGTAATGATTTTAAGCTTATGAAACCATGTAGTGAGATGAATTGGGAGAGGCTGGCTCAGCTCAGGAAGACTGGATCAGTCCTTCCAATGAATATTCAGGACTGATTTCCTTTAGGATGGACTGGTTGGATCTCCGTGAAGTCCAAGGGACTCTCCAAGAGTCTCCTCCAACACCACAGTTCAAAAGCATCAATTCTTCGGCACTCAGCTTTCTTTATGGTCCAACTCTTGAAAAACCATGGCTTTGACTAGACAGACCTTGTTGGCAAAGTAATGTCTCTGCTTTTTAATACTCTGTCTAGGTTGGTCATAGCTGTTCTTCCAAGGAGCAAGTGTCTTTTAATTTCATGGCTGCACTCACCATCTGCAGTGATTTTGAAGCCCAGGAAAATAAAGTCTGTTACTGTTTCCATTCTTTCCCCATCTATTTGTCATGAAGTGATGGATGATTTTAGGAACAGATTTTATGATCTCAATCCTTGCATCTCCTCATATCTAAAGAAGCACTAAATCCATTCATGGTGACATCAGATCCTCATGACTAGCAAAAAACCTTTTGTAAAATGAGTGCTTAATGGTATTGAACTCCCCCTTCACCGAAACCTTATATATTGACCTCCCCCCACTACTTCTTTGGAGCAGTCTCTCAGAGCTATCTGAGATGCTGCCTCTTGGGCTGCAGTCCTCATTTTGCCCCCAATAAAACTTAACAGCTCTCAAGTTGTACATCTTTTTTAGTTGACATCCCCAAGCTGAGGCTCTTATTGGCCTCCTGAACGAAAGTTGAGTTCTTCACAGGAGGGTGTTTGTGTGTGTTTTCCAGTGATGAGATCCTGCTTACAGTTCTCCACCCACAGCCTCTCTGACCTTGTTCTTGAGGCACAAATGCAAGAGATGGTGCCTTCCTCCCTGGGCACATGGACAAGCCCTTCCTGCAAAGGCTATCTTCTTCCATTAATATCTCTGGTTCCACTGGGAAAGCCTGAATGGTGTTAGAGGACAGAGAGAAGAATGCTGTAATCAGTTTAGTTTTACTGTGTTCAAGTTGACAGGGTTTTGATATGTTTGAGACTGTATGCTGCTGCTGCTGCTGCTAAGTTGCTTCAGTCGTGTCTGACTCTGTGCAACCCCATAGACGGCAGCCCATCAGGCTTCCCCGTCCCTGGGATTCTCCAGGCAAGAACACTGGAGAGGGTTGCCATTTCCTTCTCCAATGCATGAAAGTGAAAAGTGAAAGTGAAGTCGCTCAGTTGTGTCTGACTCTTAGCGACCCCATGGACTGCAGCCTACCAAGCTCCTCCATCCATGGGATTTTCCAGGCAAGAGTACTGGAGTGGGGTGCCATTGCCTTCTCCGTTGAGACTGTATACAGGATTACTAAATAAAAAAGACTGAGTGCAGAAGAATTGATGCTTTTGAATTGTGGTGCTGGAGAAGCCCTTGAGAGTCCCTTGGACAGCAAGGAGATCAAACCGGTCAATCCTAAAGGACATCAACCCTTCAACCCTGAATATTCATTGGAAGGACTGATGCTGAAGGTCCAATACTTTGGCCACCTTATACGAAGGGCCAACTCATTAGAAAAGACCCTGATGCTGGGAAAGATGGAAGGCAAAAGGAGAAGAGGGTGGCAGAGAATGAGATGGTTAGATAGCATCACCAACTCAATAGACATGAGTCTGAGCAAACTCCAGGAGATAGTGGAGGATAGGGAAGCCTGGCGTGCTGCCGTCCATGGGGTCGCAAAGGATTGGACATGACTTGGTGACTGAACAACAAACTCCTCACCGCTCCCAGAAGGAATCAATCCTGCCAATACCTTGATCTCAGACTTTCAGCCTTTAGAACTGTGAGACAATAAATTCTGTTGCTTAGGCCAGTCAGTGGTAGTTTTAGCTCTAGTAAACTAATATACTCCCCTAATAAATTTACTTTTCTTTTGTGCCCCATCAGGGTTTGCAGATAAGCAAAACTGTAAAACCTCAGAATTTTTTCTTTATCATGTAAAGTGAAGGGAAACTAAAATACTGCATTTCCATCCAAAATTAGAACTAGTCCCCCACAAGTTAGAAATGTTTAAAAAGTTATTTAGTAAAGATAAAACAACCTTGCATGCATGCTCAGTCTTTCAACTTGTTGGGACCCTATGAACTATAGCCTGCCAGGCTCCCGGGTCTATGGGATTTTTCAGGCAAGAATACTAGAGGGGCCATTTCCTCGCCAAGGGATCTTCCTGACCCAGGGATCGAACCTGTATCTCCTGCATTGGCAGGCAGGTTCCTTACCACTGAGCCACCAGGGAAGTCTTAAGACATATTAAACTCTATATACATTGTTTCCAAGGTTCTTTTCACATTTGGTAACACATATATTTTCACATACAATCACAGGCCATGCGCTTTCTTGGGTTCTGTTTTTAACATTATTTGATAGAAATATTTCTAGTTAGTGATGATATTCATATTTTTATTTAAGTAGCTACATATTATTTTTTTAAAAGATGGTATTAGCTCAGATGGCAAAGACTCTGCCTGCAATGCAGGAGAGCTGGGTTCGATCCCTGGGCCGAGGTTGTTTTATTAAATAAGTGAGCAACTAACACACACGTATTATTTTTATGCCTTTCACGTATTTTTAGCTGTTTGTTACTTTCTAATTTGTCACTGTGAATATTTTTGTATAATTTATTTTTACCCCACTTGAACTGTTTCCTTGAGGGGTATACAAGAAGAAAGACAATTCTGTAGTTTATGTTCCGTATTACCGTTATTCTCTAGACAGATTGAGCTGATCTGTGGTTTCACCAGAACTAAAAACTGTGTAGGTTTTTCCATAATCTTCATGTCACTTAGTTTCATGATTTTAAAATTACTTTTCCTAACTTAAAAAGCTTTTCCGAGACTAACAGTTGCTTAGTTTTTCACTTATATCACTACCCGGGAGGGGGCCCTAGGCACTTTGAAAGCATCATTTATTTTCATCTTTGAGACGTGCAGCAATAGGCAACCAGTACTAGCTCCCTGTGGTCCCCCTGAGCGCCCGGCGCCTCCCCTGCCTCGGCCGGTTCCCGCACACGGTCCCCGCCGGCCCTGGGTTAGTTCTCGGACGCGCCCACCAGGGGTCAGCGCAGGCTAGGCGGCGGGCTCCGGCTTCCCACAATGCACCGGGCGCTGGGGTCTGGAGGTGACCGAGCTGCGGCTGCGGCGGCCGAGCCCCGAGGGTTTGCAGGCGGCCTAGGGGCGGGGCGTCAAGGGGGCGGGGCACTATAGGGCGGGGCCAGAGCCGCAGCTGTGGCCTCGGTCGCCCGCAGCTGAGCCTTTCCTGCGGGCAGCGCCCGGGCTCCGGTCGCTTGCTTCCCGGCCTCAGAGACCTGTCCACCTGGCGCTGTAGCAAGGTAGTGGGGGGCTCTTCCGGGCCATCATATTTTTTCTTGGTGGTGGGGTGGGCTGTGAAATCTTAGCTGTTGCCAACCGGAGAAGCCCTAACGTTGCTAAAATTTAGGGACGGAGCAACCAGTTTCGCTCCGAATAATTTAAAACTCTTGTTTCTGTCCCATTCTCCCGGTGCCCTCCAGTCTCCGCTGGGCTTTGGGAAGCCTGATTTGGGGTGCCCGTGCCAGGGTAATTTCAAACTCTAGGTTCATCTCTCATGCCTTATGTAGGGATGCTAACTAGCGGGTGGGGTTAGAATGCGTGAGAACTTTTATGGGTGTAGGCTGGTTTCTTCAGATGTGTGCCTATGTAAAAACTCCTGAAAAATTAGATGTACTTGGTGTGAGTAGGGATCCTGAGTCCTCGCTGTTTCAGGGAGTTAGAGGCGTCTGTCTCGTGCCCGCCTCCGCCACCACATAGCCACCAGGAGGTAGCAATACTGGGATCTAAGCCAGTGGGGGCCCTCAAATTCTACACCCCAGGACACTGCTTCCTAACGGTCCGTGCCGCCGCACCCCGGAGCTCCTCAGCACAGCTGACCCTCCTTTGGAGATCCAAGCTTTTCAAAAAAGTAAAGTTTGGCAGACACAAAGCGCTGGAATATGCGGGCACCTGGGACAGCTTAAGCTTGTTGGAGGTCTGTCGTCCTCAGCCTGTTTCTTGGTCACACTGCATGGCTCAACCCAGTCGGTCTACTTTCTGTTACCCCAGTGCTCCCCTTGGTAAAAATGCCGATCTGAAGTAATCCCAGTGAAAAACCTGCAAGTCTAAAGTGACTCCACCTTTCCCCACTTCTGAAGGCTTAGAAAAGCTCTTTAGTGCCCTGATCCTTAACTTCAGTGCAAAATCATAGTTTTAAAGGTTTATTTTTCTTTAAAACCCTCACCCAGTAAATATCAACTGGTTGATTTTACTTGTGAAATCCAAGCAGTTTCATTTATTGGTTAGTAATAAAGATCGTAACTAGGAAAACTTATCAAAATGAGAAATTCATTCAGATGACCGTAATTAACCAAGTAGCTGATAACAAAAGGCAGATGGGAAATCAAGTAAGCTTGGGTCTAAAACATTTCTGCCTCTGAGAAGTTTGGAAAGATAAACTTTCCTTCTAAAAGTAGAAGGAACACAGATTCCCCCACCCCTTTTTTTAGACTAGACAGACCTCTTAATTTGAGATAATCAAAAATAAGAAAGCTCTTTCAAAGTGCTAGCACCTCACCTGTGTCCACCCAAGGAAAGAAGTTAAGTCTAGGAGTTGTTAGGATTCTAAATCTTTAAGTAGAAGTTCTTAATGATCCTTAACACCATGTCTGGGTACGTTCCTCCAGAAGTGTCAGTTCTCCATCAAATATAAAATTATAAATTTCTCATTATGTATAATATTTTCTATTTGGAAAATATTTTCCATATCTAACGTTAACATTTACTTAAAAGCATTGTGCATTTGTGAGTAAAATGGTACAAATCTTTAAAAGGTTAAAAGCAAGGGAAAAAATAGTCTTAGCTAGACTACATCAGTGATTCTCACCCTGAGGTCCTCAGTTAGTGGCAATAAACCCTAGACATAAAAATCAAAATCTGGGGAAACTTCCCTGGTGGTCCAGTGGTTAAGAATCTACCTTGCAATGTAGGGGAGGCAAGTTTGATCATTGGGGGAGCTAAGATCCTACATGCCTTGCAACAACTAAGCCTGAGCATCACAGCTACTGAACTTACTCGATGCAGCCAAATAAATAAATTTTAAAAATTCAACAATAAAATCAAGTCATTAATAATTAATTAATAATTGCCAACACCTATAAGAACTAGACTGCACCATTTGAAGCTTAAAAGGAGCTGATTAATGGTGGCTCAGGTGGTAAAGCATCCCCCTGCAGTGGAGGAGAGACAGGTTCAATCCCTGGGTTGGAAAGATCCCCTGGAGAAAGAAATGGCAACCCACTCCAGTATTCTTGCCTGGGAAATCCCATGGACATAAGGATCCTGGAGGGCTATAGTCCATTGGGTTGCAGACTTAATAACCTCAGATATGCAGATGACACCATCCTTATGGCAGAAAGCAAAGAAGAACTAAAGATGATGAAAGTGAAAGAGGAGAGTGAAAAAGTTGGCTTAAAGCTCAACATTCAGAAAACTAAGATCGTGGCAAATAGATGGGGAAACAGTGGGAGACTTTATTTTTGGGGGCTCCAGAATCACTGCAGATGGTGTCTGCAGCCATGAAATTAAAAGACACTTACTCCTTGGAAGGAAAGTTATGACCAAGAATATTAGACAGCATATTAAAAAGCAGAGACGTTACTTTGCCAACAAAGGTCCATCTAGTCAAGGCTATGGTTTTTCCAGTGGTCACGTATGGATGTGAGAGTTAGACTATAAAGAAAGCTGAGTGCCAAAGAATTGATGCTTTTGAACTGTGGTGTTGGAGAAGACTCTTGAGAGTCCCTTGGAGTGCAAGGAGATCCAACCAGTCCATCCTAAAGGAAATCAGTCCTGAATATTTATTGGAAGGACTGATGTTGAAGCTGGAAACTCCAATACTTTGGCTACCTCATGTGAAGAACTGACTCACTTGAAAAAACCCTGGTCCTGGGAAAGATTGAGGGCAGGAAGAGAAGGGGACGACAGAGGATGAGATGGTTGGATGGTATCACCAACTCAATGGACATGAGTTTGAGTAGGCTCCGCGAGTTGGTGATAGACAAGGAGGCCTGGCGTGCTGCATCCATGGGGTCGCAAAGAGTCAGACACGACTGAGCGACTGAACTGAACTAAATGCCAGTTCTTTGTTTTCATGCACTGATGAGAAATAGCTTTGGGATGACTTCTTATCAGGCGGTCGTGTCATCATGACTACAAATGTAGAGATCAGAATATTTCTCAGATTCTAGGAAAAGGAAAGCATCTCTCAGAACTGTGCAGACTCGAGGAACTCAAAAGTACCTTGAAAGTACCCTTTGGTTTCCATCCTTTGTGGTGCCAATTTTTAAAAAATGCCCCATTTCATAGTAATACTAATTATTCTCTAATAGTCATGTAGTATGAGACTACAGAAGCAGTTATTCTGATTAACTCAAGAGTTAATCCTGTGTGAACTATTTCAACTTTCTTACAATAAAAACGCCACCCTGTTTTTATAGTCATCTATTTGTTCAGTAAACAGCCTGGCACTGTGCTAAGACCGGAAGTACAGAGATGAGTCTTCTAAACCCCTGACTTTGAGGAGCTGATATAGTTGGGGAAATCAACAGATGGTTATAATGAAGCATGTGCTTGGTATGGTGATAGATCTCTGCTCCTGGTGCCGTGGGCCTCGAATCTAATCTGTGGAGCCAGAAAAGTTCTGGAAATGTCAGAAACTAGTAATTAAAGGATGACTGGCTTTAGCTAGGATTGGAGGAAGGGTGCTCTAGGTGGAGGGGACAAGCATTAAGAAGACCATGGGGGTGGGACTTCCCTGGTATTCCAGTAGCTAAGACGTAGTGCTCCCAGTGCAGGGGACTAGGGTTTGATGGCTGGTCAGGGAACTAGATCCCACATGCCACGACTAAGAGTTTGCATGTCCCAGCTAAAAATACCACGAGCCGCAACTGAGGCCTGGTGCAGCCAGATGAATTCGGGGTAAAGTGGCAAGATCGGAGAAATAGACTGAAGAAAGAAAGGCCTGGCAAGGGTGAAGGGTAAAAACCTAAGTGGGAGGGGCAGGTGCCTGTCTGCTTTAGAGAGTTCACTCTGAATCTGTAGTGGAGGAGGGACTCAAGAGGCCAGGGGGCAGGAAGCTGTAGCAAAAGAAAGAAATGAGGAGAGCTTAGCATCTGCAGAATGCATGGCCCTTTCCAGCTCTGTCATCTGTTACTTTGGTTTTCACAACCACCCTTTGCAGTCAGTAAGGTGAGATTCACATCTTCATTTTCTTTTCTTTCTTCTTATTTTAAAAAAATGTTTATTTGGCCATATGAACTCTTAGTTGCAGCATGCGAATTCTTAGTTGAGGCATGTGGGATCTAGTTCCCTGACCAGGGACTGAACCCAGGCCCTCTGCATTGTGAGCACAGAGTCTTAGCCACTGTAACCACCAGGGAAGTCCCTACATCTTCATTTTCTAAATTCTTACCTCACTGCTTTGTGCCTCATCCCTGACCCTTATAAAAAACCTGTAAATTAAGTATTATTGACCCACTTACTGACCCACAGTATCCACTTTATAGAAATGGATACTGAGGCAGGGTCAGGCTCAGACCTAGGTCTAATGTAGAAAGCATTACTTATTCCAAACAGCAGGTGGGTCCTTCTCCTCTAGAGAATGAGGCAAGACAACCTTCTGGGCAGATCTGCACCCAGGCAACATCTGTACCTGGGCAACATCTCTCAGCTTGGCAGAAGGGCTGCCGTGCCAGCTCCTTAAGCACTTCCATCTCTGCATTTAAAAGTCCCATTGAACAAAACAGTGTGGTGGTTCATCAAAACAATAAATGTAGAATTACCATGTGATCCAGCAATTCCACTTCTGGGCATACACCCAAAAGAAGTGAATGCAGGGACTCGGGTACTTGTACACTTGTGTTCATGGCAGCGTTATTCACCATAGTCAAAAGGTGGAAATGACTCAGGTGTCCATTGATAGAAGAATGGGTAAACAAAATGTGGTCTGTACCTACAGTGGAGCATTTTTCAGACTTACAAGGAAGGAAATTCTGACAGGCTACAACATGGATTAACTTTGAGGACATCATGTTCAGTGCATTAAGCCAGTCACAAAAGGGAGAATAGTGTGTGATGCTACTTAGACAGCCAGGCTCACAGAGACAGAAAGTGGAATGGTGGTTGCCAGGACAAGCGGAGTAGGGATAGAAAGTTGCTGTTTAATGGGTAGAGAGTTTCAGTTTGGGAAGGTGTAAACAGTTGTGGCGATGGATGGTGGTATGGCTGCACGGCAATGTGAATGTACTTAATGACTCTGAACCGTCCATTTAAAAAAGGATACAATGGTCAATTGTACGTGTATTTTGCAAAAAAATTAAAAAGTCTCATTGAGCAAGTGACTTGCCCAGAGTCACTGAACAAAGCTAAAACATGGCCTCTGCCAGACAGTCATGCCTGGTCATTATAAGGAAGCTCTTTGGGCAAGCAGAGGTGTGATCTCACTTTCTTTTTAAGCAGAAAGAGAAACCAAGTTTTGCATTGTTATCACACTTACTGCAGCAAATTCATAGGACTCCAATCCTTGAAGAAATCTGGGTGCTTAGAACGTGGGGTTTGCTTGCTGGCTTTGTCTAGGTATCAAGGTGGGAAGGTGGTGATAAATGGAGTTTGTTGATTCATTCATTCATTCGATATTGAATATTTGAGAGCTTTCGTTGTGTCAAAAACTGTCTCCAGTTTCCAATGTTTCTGTCTAGCAATCAGCATCTGCCAGCTCTGTTCTCGGTGCTCTGCCAGTTTCCCTTGGACATAAAGTCCTAAGTTACATAAACCTTCATTGATTCCTGGAAAGGTCAATAGGGAAACAGGTAGAGCTGGAGGGGAGGTGATTTGAGGTGAAGTGGGAGGTGCCAGATGCCTAAGAGAGTTGCGATTCCAGTGAAGAAGCCGCCCAGCCCTAGATGAGTCTCCTGGGGTGTGTCCAGGGGCTGCAGATGCAGAAGCAGTGGGTCCGGCTCATGGACCTCGCCCCTGGCATAGGCCAAGTGTGGGCATTGCCTGTGTATTGTTGGTTTACAGTGTTGTGCTAATTTCTGCTATACAGCAAGGTGACTCAGTTACACACAGTCGTGTCCAACTCTTTGTGACCCCATGGACTGTAGCCCACCAGGCTCCTCTGTCCAAGGGATTTCCCAGGCAAGAATACTGGAGGGGGTTGCCATTTTCTTCTGCAGGGGATCTTCCTGACCCAAGGATCGAGCCCAGGTCTCCTGACATTGGCAGGTCAGGTGGATTCTTTGCCATCTGACACAGGGAAGCCCATACATTCTTTTTTTTAATACTCTTTTCCATTATGGTTTACCCCAGGAGATTGGATATAGTTTCCTGTGCTATATAGTAGGAGCTTTTTGTCTATCATTCTAAATGTAATAGTTTGCATCTACTAACCCCACACTCCTAGTTCCTCCTTCTCCCTCCCCGGACCCTTGGCAGCCACGAGTCTGTTCTCCGTGTGTGTGAGTCTGTTTCTGTTTGGCAGCTAGGTTTGTTTGTGTCATATTTTCGATTCCACATATAAGTGATATCATATGGTATTTGTCTTTTTCTTTCTAACTGACTTCACTTAATATGATCATCTCTAGGTCCATCTGTGTTGTTGCAAATGGCATCATCTTGTTCTTTTGTTATGGCTGAGTAGTGCTCCGTTGTATCTGTGTACTACATTTTCTTTATCCGTTCATCTGTTGATGGACATTTAGCTTGTTTCCGTGTCTTGGCTATTGTGAATAGCACTGCTGTGAACACTGGGGTACATGTCTCTTTTTGAATTACAGTTTTATCTGGGTGTATGCCCAGGAGTGAGGTTGCTGGATCTATATGGTTATTATATTTTTAGTTTTCTGAGGAACCTCCATCCTGTTTTCCATAGTGATTGCACCAACTTACTTTCTCACCGACAGTGTAAGAGGATTTCCTTTTCTCCACACCCTCTCCTGCATTTGTTATTTGTAGGCTTTTTAATGATGGCCATTCTGCCCAGGGTGAGGTAGTACCTCACTGTAGTTCTGATTTTCACTTCTTTGTTAGTGATGCTGAGCATCTTTTCATGTGCCTATTGTGTGCTAAGTCGCGTCAGTAGTGTCTGACTCTTTGCAACCCTATGGACTATAAAGCCTACCGGGTTCCTCTGTCCGTGGGATTCTCCAGGCAAGAATACTGGAGTGGATCAACATGCCCTCCTCCAGGAGATCTTCCGACCCTGGGATCGAACCTGCCTCTCTCACGTTTCTTGCACTGGGAGGCGGGTTAGCGCCACCTGGGAAGCCCGTTGGTCATCTATGTTTCTTCTTTGGAGAAATGTCTGTTAAGGTCTTCTGCTCATTTCTGGTGGATGGTTTGTCTTCTTGGTTGAGTTCTATGAACTCTTTGTATACTTTGGAAATTAAGCCCTTGTCAGTCATGTTATTTAGAAATATTTTCTCTTGTTCTATAGGTTCTCTTTTCTTTTATGGTTTTCTTTGCTGTGCAGAAGCTTGTAAATTTGATTAGGTCCCATTTGTTTATCTTTGCTTTTATTACTATTGCCTTGGCCTTGGGAGACTGACCTGAGAAAACAGTGGTACAATTTTTGTTAGAGAATGTTTTGCCTGTGCTCTCTTTTAGAAGTTTTATAGTATCGTGTCTTATGTTGAAGTCTTCAAGCCATTTTGAGTTTGTTCTTTGTATGGTTTGAGGGTGTGTTCTAACGTCACTGGCTTATATACAGATGTCCAGTTTTCCAACACACTTGCTGAAGAGACTTTTTCCCATTTTATATTCTTGCCTCCTTTGTGGAAGATTAATTGCCTGTAGGTGTGTGAGCTTATTTCTGGGTTCTCTATTCTGTTCCATTGATCTGTATGTCTGTTTTTTTTTTAACCAGTTCCATACTGTTTTGATTACTGTAGCTTTGTAGTATTGTCTGAAGTCTGGGAGAGTTATGCCTCTTGCTTTGTTTATTTGTCAGGATTTGCTTAGGTGGTTCTGGGTCTTTTATAGTACCATGTAAATTTAGATTATTTGCTTTAGTTCTGTGAAAAATATCATGGGTAATTTGATAGAAATCACATTAAATCTCTAAATTGCTTTGAGCAGCATTGCCATTTTAACAATACTAATCCTTCCAGCCCAAGAGCATCATATATCTTTCCATTTCTTTGAATCCTCTTTGATTTCTTTTATTAATGTTTTCAAGTTCTCAGTGTACATGTCTTTCACCTCCTTGGTCAGGTTTACTCCTGGGTATTTTATTTTGGTGAGAGTTTAAAAGGTCTTGCTTTTTTTACATTCCCTTTCTGATATTTCATTGTTAGTATAAAGAAATGCAACTGATTCCTGAATGTTATTCTTGTGTCCTGCTACTTAGTCTAATTCATTTATTAACTCTAGTAGTTTTATGTGGAGTCTTTAGGGTTTTCTCTAGATAGTGTGGCGCTGCCTGGAGTTTTAACGTCTGCATGGAGGATTAGAGTGATGCCCATAGCAGAAATCCCAAAAAAGTAGATCAAAAAAGCAATACATGGAGACAGGCAGGGGTACAAAAAGAGAGAGTGATGTGGAAGACAGTGCAATCTGGAAAAAGGCCCAAGCTTTATGGACTGACATCCTCATTTTGTGCCCCAAAGGATAAAGCCTGGTTGGCTATTCATAACCATGTGCATAAATGTGACTAGAGCCTATTAAACAATCCAGAGCATTTGGATCTATCTGCTTCCAGGAGATTTGAGGTTTGAATACAAGGTAAAGCATAACTTTATTTATTTGTTAGAGGTATTTTTATTTTATTTTGTCTATTTTTTTCTGTTTGAGGGCTCTCTCTGGTTTCGGAGAGTGGGGCTACTCTCTAGTTATGGTGCTTGGGTTTCTCATGCTGCTCAGTGCAGCCTCAGGGCACGTGGGCTTCAGTAGCTGCGGCTTGCAGGGTTTAGAGCTCAGGCTCAGTAGCTGTGGTGCACTGGCTTAATTGTCCTGAGGCATGTGGGAGCTTCCCAGATCAGGGATCAAACTGGTGTCCCCTGCATTCCAAAGCACATTCTTAACCACTGGCCCACCAGGTTAGCCCAAAGCATAACTTTAAAAATAAGGCTCTGGGATAGTTTAGTGAAACAAGCACTAGATTTGTAATGATGAGGGGAGGAAGGGCACATCAGAAGAGGCAGGGAGCCTGGCCTGTAGGAGACACACTGTCCATCAGAGCCTTTTTTCAAAATATAAAACGAAAATGGTCCTCGCAGCAGGGTGGAAGTTGGTCCTACTGGGCATCTGAGATGAGATACTTTGGCACAGTGTTTGGTTTTACGTTTCTTGGAAGTCATGATGTAAAGGAAACAGGTACGGTTACATCATTTGATTATTCTGGCAAGATAAAGTATACAGATTCCACTCTAGAGGAGAGCTTTTTTTCCCTGGAACTAAACTCGGGGAAGGATTTACCTCATGGGTTCCCTGAAATACAGTCTCGAAGCTGTGGACAATATCTTCAATAATGTTTTGTGGTTAGCTCTGAAGGTGTCATGCAGATGAATGGATTTTACCTTTGGTAGAAACCATCTGGAGTCAGCGCTGAGCATGAAAAGTATTTTTCTGTTATGATGCTGTAGCGGTGGGATTCCCAGACAGTCACTTTCAGGAAATTCCCTAAGGATGAGTCATCAGAGGGACCTGGAGAAGAGGGGGCTGAATTGGACACCTGAGCAGGAAAAGATCTAATTGTCCTTTGAGCTTGGTCATTTGTACTGTTCTCACAAGGTAGAGGATCTCTTGGCAGGAAACCAGAGCTAAGTGGTCCAACAGGCATTTAAGCTTTGAAGGAAGAATAGAATGAGTCCTGTGCCAATCTTGACACAAGATGGCAGACTCTGGGGATCGTCATTCCTGCTTCTGGTCAACTACCAAGCCCTCAAACACTAAACAGGAGGTTGTGCTGTGGTGCAAAGGGCATGGTCCTTGAAGTCAGATAAAGCTGCTTTAAATCCTAGCTCTGCTGCTTGCTGGCTATGTGATTTCACCAACTCCTTAATTTTTCTGCTCTTCAATGGGATATTAATATCTGCCTTGTATGAGTCATTTTACTGATCAGAGATAAGATATATAAACAGTCATAAACAACGATAATGCTGCTGCTGCTGCTAAGTCACTTCAGTTGTGTCCGACTCTGTGCGACCCCATAGATGGCAGCTCACCAGGCTCCCCCGTCCCTGGGATTCTCCAGGCAAGAACACTGGAGTGGGTTGCCATTTTCCTTCTCCAATGCATGAAAGTGAAAAGTGAAAAGTGAAAGTGAAGTCGCTCAGTTGTGTCCAACTCTTAGCTACCCCTGCAGCCTACCAGGCTCCTCCGTCCACGGGACTTTCCCAGGCAAAAGTACTAGAGTGGGTTGCCACTGAAGCAACAATAATACTAGTAAGCAATTTTGTCAGTTATTATTATGTTTATTATCAAGATATCCGATGTCATGTTTATTCCAACTTAAAAATCCATAGTATCATTCAGGTTTTTCCAATTTATTCAAATAATGACTGCCACTCCCCTCCCCCCTTTTAAAAAAACTATGTATTTCTTCAGGGCCCTCGAGCACGTCTCTAGTTGTACCGTGTGGGTTCAGTAGTTGTGGTGTGTGGGATCTCAGTTCCCCAAGCAGGGATCAAACCCACGTCCCCTGCGTTATGGGGCAAATCCCTAAGCCTGGATCACCAGGGAGGTACATCCCAAACTTCCAGCAGAGGAGCCTCTTGTCTGTCAGGTCAGGTGCTCAGTCGTGTCTGACTCTTTGAGACCCCATGGACTGCAGCGTGCCAGGCTTCCCTGTCCATCACCAACTTCCAGAGCTTGCTCAAATTCGTGTCCATCGAGTCGGTGATGCCATCCAACCATCTCACCTCTGTCGTCCCCTTCTCCTCCCGCCCTCAATCTTCCCCAGCATCAGGGTCTTTTCTGGTGAGTCAGTTCTTCACATCAGCTGGCCAAAGTAGTGGAGTTTCAGTTTCAGCATCAGGCCTTCCAATGAATATTCATTCAGGACTGATTTCCTTTAGGATGGACTGGTTTGCTCTGCTTGCAGTCCAAGGGACTCTGAAGAGTCTTCTCCAATACCACAGTTCAAAAGCATCAATTCTTTGGTGCTCAGCTTTCTTTATGGTCCAAATCTCACATCCATACATGACTACTAGAAAAATCATAGCTTTGACTAGATGGACCTTTGTTGGCAAAGTAATGTCTCTGCTTTTTAATATGCTGCCTAGGTTTATCATAGCTTTTCTTCCAAGGAGTGTCTTTTAATTTCATGGCTGCAGTCACCATCTGCAGTGATTTTGGAGCCCAAGAAAATAAAGTTTGTCACTATTTTCATTGTTTCCCCATCTGTTTACCATGAAATGATGGGACCAGATCCCATGATCTTCATTTTTTCAATGTTGAGTTTTAAACCAGCTTTTTCATTTTCCTCATTAAGAGGCTCTTTAGTTCCTCTTCACTTCCTGCCATAAGGGTGGTGTCATCTGCATGTCTGAGGTTATTGATATTTCTCCCAGCAATCTTGATTCTAGCTTGTGCTTCATCCAGGCCGGCATTTCGAATGATGTATTCTGCATATAAGTTAAATAAGCAGGGTGACAGTATACAGCCTTGACATACTCCTTTCCTGATTTGGAACCAGTTTGTTGTTCCATGTCCAATTCTAACTGTTGCTTCTTGACCTGCATACAGATTTCTCAGGAGGCAGGTCAGGTGGTCTGGTATTCCCATCTCTTGGAAAATTTTCCATAGTTTGTTGTGATCCACACAGTCAAAGGCTTTGGCATAGTCAATAAAGCAGAAATAGATGTTTTTCTGGAACTCTCTTGCTTTTTCTATGATCCAACGGATGTTGGTAATTTGATCTCTGCTTCCTCTGCCTTTTCTAAATCCAGCTTAAACATCTGAAAGTTCTCAATTCATGTACTGTTGTAGCCTGGCTTGGAGAATTTTGAGCATTACTTTCCTGGTGTGTGAGATGAGTGCAATTGTGTGGTAGTTTGAACATTCTTTGGCATTTCCTTTCTTTGTGATTGGAATGAAAGCTGACCTTTTCCAGTCCTGTGGCCACTGCTGAGTTTTCCAAATTTGATGGCATATTGAGTGTAGCACTTTCACAGCATCATCTTTTAGGCTTTGAAATAGCTCAGCTGGAATTCTGTCACCTCCACTAGCTTTGTTCATAGTGATGCTTCCTAAGGCCCACTTGACTTCACACCCCAGGATGTCTGGCTCTAGGTGAGTGATCACACCATCGTGGTTATCTGCGTCATTAAGATCTTTTTTGTATAGTTCTTCTGTATATTCTTGCTACCTCTTCTTAATATCTTCTGCTTCTGTTAGGTCCATACCATTTTTTTTTAAATTTAAATTTATTTATTTTAATTGGAGGCTAATTACTTTACAATATTGTATTGGTTTTGCCATACATCAACATGAATCCGCCACGGGTGTACACGTGTTCCCCATCCTGAACCCCCCTCCCACCTCCATACCATTTCTGTTCTTTATTGTGCCCATCTTTGCATGAAATGTTCCCTTGGTATCTAATTTTCTTGAACAGATCTCTAGTCTTTCCCATTCTATTGTTTTCCTCCATTTCTTTGCATTGATCACTGAGGAAGTCTTTCTTATCTCTCCTTGCTGTTCTTTGGAACTCTGCATTCAAACGAGTATATCTTTCCTTTTATCCTTTGCCTGTGAGATTAGATTAGATTATATTTGATTAACTCTTGTCTATAGTAACTGACAATAATGATGTTTACCTCTTTTTTTTTTAAGTTTCCTCTTTTTTTAAAAAAAATTCTTTTCGGCTGTGCAGGGTCTTCATTGCTATGCAGGCTTTTTCTAGTTGCAGAGAGTGGGGGCTACTCTCTAGCTGAAACGGCTTCTTATTGTGGGGGCTTCTCTTGCTGCAGGAGTACCAGCTCTAGAGCACAGGCTCCGTAGTTGTGGCGCACGGGCTTAGTTTCTCCGCAGCATGTGGAGTCTTCCTGGATTCCCTGAGCCACCAGGGAAGCGCTCATGTTTACCTCTGAACAGGCATTATGCTGAGTGCTCTACAGACATTATTTTATTTATTCTTCACAGCAACTCTCTGCAGTACGTATCACCTGTCACCTGTAGGTGCTCAACGAACGTTGTCCACTAGTATTACTGGTATCAGTTTTAATAATAAACTGATGACATAAAAGAGAAGAGGACATCTTTGCCATGGGAATCGGTGCCTTTAATACACAGGGCAAATCTGGCCCATCGCCTGCTTTTGTACAGTTGGTGGGCTAAGCATGGGTTTTACATACTTAAAGGGTTGAAAACAAATTAAAATAAGAATACTATTTCATGGTAAGGACTTTCCTCGTGGCCCAGTGGTTACAACTTTGCCTCCAGTGCGCTGGGTGCAGGTTCTATCCCTGGGTGGGGCGCTAAGATCCCACTTCCCTTGTGGCCAAAAAACCAAAAAAAAAAAAAAAGTAAAACAGAAGCAAGATTGTAGCAAATTACAATTAAGACTTTAAAAATGGTCCACATCTAAAAATCTACATCTAAAGTCCACATCTTTAAAAATAAATAAATAAATGAGAGCTTCCCTGGTGGCTGGTAAAGAATCTGCCTGCCAGTGCAGGAGACAGATTTGATCCCTGGTCCGGGAAGATCCCACATGCCTCGGGGCAGCTAAGCCTGTGCACCCCAAGTGCAGAGCCTGGGCACTAGAGCCAGCGCTCTGCAACAAGAGAAGCTTGCGCACCGCAACGAAGAGTAGCCCCCACTCACCGCAACTAGAGAAAAGCCCCTGCAGCAACAAAGACCCAGCACAGCCAAAAATAATTGCATATGAATACATAAATGAATGATTTTTTTTAAAGAATAATATTTCATGAGAAAATTATATGAAAGTCAAATTTCAGTGTCCGTAAATGAAGTTTTATTGGAACACAGCCAGGCCCTTTGGTTTACACATTGTCTACATCCGCTTTGCTGCTGGAGCATCAGAATCAAGGACCTGTGACCCAACCAAAGCTGAAACTATTTACCCTGTGGCCCTTTACAGGAAGGGCCCTTTTCTGACCCCTGATTTAGAGGAAGACCTCCAGAGGCAGTTTTGGTGGAGAAGCTCACTCAACCTCAGTATAAGCCAGACTGCCCGGGGTGAACATTAAGAAGGGGAATCTAGGATCAAAACTCCCATCGGCCTCATATTTGTACAGGGGACAAAGGGACTACTGTTCTGTTCCCCTGCCAGCATGGACGGGTGGAGGAGGGAGAAGAGGGCTTGGGTCAAGCCTTCTGTATACAAGTTCTAATCAGGAGCTGGAACTTTGTGAAGGAGCTAAGAAATCTGGGATCTGTGACCTGTTCATTTTTATGCTTTTTGCAGTTTGCTTTTTGTTTTGTATTTGTTTACTTTTCCCTTTGTGCTTAGGGAAAATTCTTTTTCAACAATTCTAATCTTATCTAATCTAAGCCAAGGGAAAAAATAATTGATTCACACCTGGGCTGGGATAAAGTTCAAACTTCTTAACTGCTCTTAAAACCAGCCCAGACGCTGGTCCCTTCTCACTTGCGCAGGCTCATCTTCTGACCTCTCCCCACACCCTGTGTTCCATAATGCAGCCCACAGCCCCAGAAGTAAGCCTGTTCCTTGTCTCATTTTTTTCTTTTTCTTTTTTTTAATGTTCTGCTATTCCCTCTGCTTCCCACTCTTCCACACCTTCCCTGACTGGAGAAATCCTCATCCTTTGAGACTCCACTGAAACGTCACCTCCTCCAGGAAGCCTTCCTGGCTCTGCCCATCCTGGAAGAGATGACAACATCCACCTTTTGGCCTCCTTTGCCTCCTGTCACGGCACCTGTCACTCTATATTGGCACTGTTCCCGAGTCTGTGCCTCCTTCAAGGTTAGGAATGATGTGATATTAGTTCGTCACCTTGCTTCTAGCACGTGGTAACCTAGACGTGTGAAAGCTGAGGAGAGTCAGAGTGCTCTGAAGGGCCAGGAGGTAAGGACTTTCCAGCTTAAGAACCTGGAAATGTTAGGTCAGAAATGGGGTAGATAGGGACTTCCCTGGTGGTCCAGTGGTTAAGAAGCTCTCTTGCATTGCAGGGGGTACAGGTTCAATCCCTGGTCAGGGAACTAAGATCCTACCTCCCACAGGGCAACTAAGCCTGCATGCCATAACTAAGGAGTCTGCGTGCTACAACGAGAGATCCCACATGCCACAACGAAGATCCAATGAAGCCGAATAAATAAACAAATACTTGAAAA
Organism: Bison bison bison; assembly: GCF_000754665.1. Classification (NCBI taxonomy): domain Eukaryota; kingdom Metazoa; phylum Chordata; class Mammalia; order Artiodactyla; family Bovidae; genus Bison; species Bison bison. Next base: position 6,155,594 of record NW_011494715.1, on the reverse strand, counting down.
AAATAAGAAAAACAAATGTGGCAGAAATGAAAACCAGGCAAGGGAGGCCTTAGAGAGCAAAGTGCTGCCTGTTTTGTTTGTTTGTTTGTTTGTTCTTTATAACGAATATTGAATAATTTAGTAGGAAATCACCTCAACTCTGAAAGACCAAAAAACCAAAACACTATTCAGAGTGTTTACATCATACCTCTCTGAAGACAGAGGTAATTGTGATTCAGAAAAGACATTTCAGGAGGGCCTGAGACAAATATGGTCCAAAAATTTGTTGAGATGAAACTAAATATAAGGATAAAAGTTGAAACTATAAATGACTAATGTGATTCGTAGAGGAGGCTTTCAAATACAGTTATCTCTCACATGAGCTCTTATCATTCTCAACTGAAACTTTTGTCTTGATACTGGAAAGGACCTTATCTAGTGGCCTCTTGGTATTTGGTATTTATTCAACCCAGTGGTTGTATCTGGTCTTAACAGCATTGTTCCGGTCACTTCAATCTCTTAATTAGATGGTCACTGAGATCTCGAGACCTTTATTTTGCAAGCACAGTTTGAGTTTGTGTTTTAGACCCAGATTCATTATCATATTCCAGCCTGCTGAATCTTATCGGGCACTCCAGATGCTGTCGTGTCATTTTGTGAGAATTGCCTGTGGTTTCTGTCCACCAGATTGGCAGTTAACTCTGCAGAAAACCTGCGGATCCTATCAGCAAACTGAAAAGTTCCTCTTTTAGGTCAGTGATGAAAACTATCCCAGTACACCCTAACGTTTTTTAATGTATGAAAGAGACCGTTTATAAATCAGTTGCCTCAGTATAAGCCAATACTTACTTTCAGATTCTATCCTTTCCTTGATGTACCCGATTTGGGGGAAACCACTCCATTGTTTGGTATTTGTTTGGTTGCCAAGTCGTGTCTGACTTTTTGCGACCCCATGGACTGCAGCATGCTAGGCTCACCTGGCCTCCACAATCCCCCAGAGTTTGCTCAAACCCCTGTCCATCGAGTCAGTGATGCCATCCAACCATCTCATCCTCTCTAATCCCCTTCTCCTGCCTTTAACCTTTCCCAGCATCAGGGTCTTTTCCAATGAGTCAGCTCTTTGCATCAGGTGGCCATAGTATTGGAGCTTCAGCATCAGTCCTTCCAATGAATACTCAGGGTTGATTACCTTTAGGATTGACTGGTTTTATCTCTTTAGATTCCAAGGGACTCTCAAGAGTCTACTCTAGCACCACAATTTGAAAGCATCAATTCTTTGGCACTCAGCCTTCTTTATGGTCTAAACCTTTATGCTGCTAAGTCCAACTCTCACATCCATACATGACCACTGGAAAAACCATAGCTTTGGCTATGTGGATCTTTGTTGGCAAAGTGATGTCTCTACTTTTTAATACACTGTCTAGGTTTGTGATGGCTTTCCTTCCGAGGAGCAATGATAACTGGTTTCTGTCATCCAGTGTGTCCTCATAGCTTCCAGTCAGTTCTTCTGTGTTTTCCTAGTCTCTCTTTCTCACTAGGGCTTCCCAGGAGGCACTAGTGGTTAAGAACCCTCCTGCCAATGCAAGAGACATAAGAGACGCCGGTTTGATCCCTAGCTTGGGAAGATTCCCTGGAGAAGGAAATGGCAACCTCCTTCAGTATTCTTGCCTGGGAAGTCCCATGGACAGAGGAGCTACAGTGGGCTACAGTCCATGAGGTTGCAAAGAGTTGGACATGACTGAAGTGGCTTAGAATACACACATAATCTCTCTCCTCCACGGCAAAGTTTCAGATGGCCTGCATTCTCCTTAAGCTTCCACTCCTACCCTTCTTCCCACCTGGCCCCTGTTCTCCTCTGTCTCAGCAAAGGATCCTGCTGGCTACTCCATGGAGAAGATGGAGGCTATCAGACTGTCATGCCATCTAGTTCCTGCTGCCACGCCAGGACGTCTAGTTCATTCCTCCCACATCCTTCTGTCTATTTCCAGTGAAGAGATGCTCTTCCCTTGAATTGGAGCCAACCTCTAAGTCTATGCCTGCGCTCTGGACCTTCTGTCTCCTCCCTCCTCAGGGTCCCCCAGCTGACTGTCCCCCTTCCTGCATCCTCCCTGTTAGCCTTTACACATTCTCCCACAGCATCCATCTGAAAGCATCTCCCTCCCCAACCCTCCCCTTGGCAACTCAACGCCTCGACTTAGAATTATTTCTGCTCTGCTTCCTCACCTCAGCCCCTCACCCCTTCAGTCTGGATTGTACCTCTATCCCTCCACTGATACTGTCCTCACTGACGTCACCAACTCCTGCCTTGCAGCTAAACCCAATGTGGATGTCTAGGTCCGTGTTGGCCTTACTTCTCTGGAGCATTCAGCTTTACCAACCACGTGCTTCTCTGAGAACTTCTCTTCTGCCCGACTTCCCGGGCTCCTCCTTTCCTCTCTCTTTCTCCCTGGACTCATCTTCCCGTGTTGCTTCTTCAGTGGTGGTTCCACACTGGTCTCTCTACTCCTACTGTCCCCTCTCTTCCCTGAATTCTTTTGGTTTACAAGCCACAGATCCCAACGCAGATTGAACTAAACAACCCACCAAAACACCACCATCACCAAAAAGTCACAAGGAAAATTCAGTGATTCGTGTGTCCGAAACATCCAGTCATAGATCTGGAGAAGATTCTTTGAGAGTCCCTTGGACAGCAAGGAGATCAAACCAGCCAGCCCTAAAGGAAATCAACCCTGAATATTCACTGGAACACTGATGCTGAAGCTCCAATACTTTGGCCACCTGATGCAAAGAACTGACTCACTGGAAAAGACACTGATGCTGGGAAAGATTGAGGGCAGGAGGAGAAGGGGACGACAGAGGATGAGATGGTTGGATGGCATCACCGACTCAATGAACAGGAGTTTGGGTAAACTCCGGGAGTTGGTCATGGACAGGGAGGCCTGGTGTGCTGCAGTTCATGGGGTCGCAGGGAGTTGGACACGACTGAGCTACTGAACTGAACTGATCTCATCAGGAGCAAGCTGTTTAGACACTTAAGGCAAAAGCATTGCTAGAGTTTCAGAAAGTTACAACACAATGTAAGTTTATCAGGCAGAAATAACAATTATAAAGTGGCTTGTGTATAATAACATAGCCCCAAACTATATAAAGCAAAAACTGAAAGAACTTTAAATTAAGATAGGTGAATCCATCATCAATTAGATTTTAAGTCATCTCTTTTATTAATTGAATTGTATCAAGCATATGCAAATCTGGTAATAGAAGATGTCAAAAGCACAAACATAATATTTGATCAAGGACATATCTTTTATTTATTTATACTTTGGTTGCACCATGTGGTTTGTGGGATCTTAGTTCCTTGACCAGGGAGTGAACCTGCGCCCTTGGCAGTGAAAGTGCAGAGCCCTAAGCAGTGGACCACCAGAGAATTTCCCAAGGATGTGTTTCTAGAACACCTTACCCAAGAGCTGAAGAACATAGATTCTTTACAAACACGCACAATTAAAACAAGCTCAAAACATTGTAATATTATTAGCTTATAGACTAAGTTCTTTGACCACATATAGGTTATGTACTTTGACTGCTGTTGTTGTTACAGTCGCTCAGTTGTGACTGTTTGAGACCCCATGCACTACAGCACGCCAGGCTTCCTTGTCCTTCACTATCTCCCGGAGCTTGCTCAAACTCATGTCCATCGAGTCAGTGATACTGTCTAAACATCTCATCCTCTGTGGCCCTCTTCTGCCCTCAATCTTTCCCAGCATCAGGGTTTTTTCCAATGAGTCAGTTCTTCTCCACAGATGGCCAAAGTACTGGAGCTCCAGCTTCAGCATCAGTCCTTTCAATGAAT
>NW_011494715.1:6147832-6151665 GCF_000754665.1 Bison bison bison | reverse complement strand
GCAAAGAACTGACTCACTGGAAAAGACACTGATGCTGGGAAAGATTGAGGGCAGGAGGAGAAGGGGACGAGAGAGGATGAGATGGTTGGATGGCATCACCGACTTGATGGACAAGAGTTTGAGCAAACTCAGCGAGTTAGTGATGGACAGAAAAGCCTGGCGTGCTGCAATTCATGGGGTCGCAAAGAATCGGACAAGACTTAGTGAACAACAACGAGATCTGGGATAGCCGATCCAGAGGCATAAAATAAGGATGTCACGACAGCTTCACCGTCTCTGCCTTAGTTTCGTTTTCCTTTGTATTGGCTCCATTCTCAGGCAGCTTCTTTCTAAAAGATGGCATGACGCCCACCAGCAACTCCTGGCTTATATCCAATCCTCTTAGGAAACACAGTGGAAAATTTTCTACCCAGGTTCTTAAGCTGGGAGTCTAGGAATCATTTCTGACTCCTGTTCCCCCACATCTAAGTCACCAAGTCCTCTTCCACCTTCTTAATCTCTCTCCATCCTCGTTGTTGTTTAGTTACTCAGTCGTGTCCGACTCTTTGCGACCCCATGGACTGTAGCCCGCCAGGCTTCTCTGTCCATGGGATTTCCCGGGCAAGAATACTGGAGTGGGTTGCCAGTTCCTTCTCCATGGGCTCTTCCTGACCCAGGGATCAAACCTGCATCTCCTGCATTGGCAGGGGGATTCTTTCTCACTGAGCCTCCTGGGAAGCCCCCGTCCTCGCTGCTGGTGTTCTAGTTCCGGGTGCCATTTTTCATTCAGATTCCTGCTGCAGCCTCCCTGTGATTTTCTGCCTTGAGTCTTGTTTCCCTCCAGCCTGTTCTTCACATCACAGCCAGGATAATCTTTTGAAAGGGTTATGTGATGTCCAGCCACAATGTGTAGGAAGCAAAAGACAAAAGTCCTTGTTATGTTCTGGAAGGCCTTGCATGAAATAGCTCCTGCCTGCTTCTCTTTGCACATTATACCTCATCCCAGGCAGTTCAGCTGCAGATGCCAGACTAGCTAACTCCCTCCCAGCTCTGCCTTTTCATACAGTGCTCCCCCAACCTCGACCATTTCCCCTCCTGAGACCGCCACCTAATGAGCCTCTTCTTATTCATTTAGGCCTTGCATTTGATATAACTGTATTGAGAAAATCCTTCTATACTGCGTTATGTACTCTTCCTGCTAGAATATCCTCATTTTTCCATCTTAGCAATTATCACACTTTATCCTCATTGCTTGTTAAATCATCTGTAGCCCTCAGCAGACTGTAAGGTCCATGAAGGCAGATGTTTCTCTTGTTTTGTGAAATATCCCCAGCATTGCAGAGTAGAGACTTGATAAATATTTATGATACTGTAAAATAAAATAGGATGTGATTTAGGTGATTTTAGACTATACATTGGTTTGCGAAGCTACTGGGAAGTTTAATGTCTATTGCTTTTCTTTTTTATATGCTTTGTGCGTGCGAAGCTGCTTCCATTGTGTCCAACTCTTTGTGACCCCATAGACTGGAGCCACCAGGTTCTTCTGTCCATGGGATTTTCCAGGCAAGAATACTGGAGTGGGTTGCCATTTCCCTCTCCAGTATATGGCTATTGGCCCTTTTTTAAAAACAAGAGTTTGGCAATTTCCTGGCAGCCCAGTGGTTAGGACTCATGCTTCTAGGGTGGAGGTGGCACGGGTTCGATTCCTGGGTGGGGAACTAAGATCTCACAATCTGCGTGGTGCAGCAAAAAAATTTTTCAAAAGAATTAAAAAAATAGTAGAGCTTTAGAATTAAAGTGGATCTTAACAACCATCCTGCACTAATTCACTGCAACTGACAGATTAGGAAGCGGGAGCTCAGAGCAACTCTGTGACTTGTGCAGACCACGGGGATCTTCATGGTGGCCTTGAACTCAACTCCTGACTTTTAGTGCAGAGCAGTTTTCTCTTCATCATGATATTATTACTTTGAACAGACTAGTGTAGTGCGATTTTTGTATTAACACAAAGGAACCTTACCATCTACAGCCTCCCGTGTTTTCCTTGTTAAGATGGACTTAGTTTTCCTGGTGGCTCAGATGGAAAGAATCTGCCTGTGGTGCAGTTTCAATCCCTGGGTCAGGAAGATCCGCTGGAGAAGGGCATGGCAACCCACTCCAGTATTCTTGCCTGAAGAATCCCACGGACAGAGGAGACTGGTGGGCCACAGTTCATGGGGTAACAAAGAGTCGGATGTGACTGAGTGACTAACACTCGCTGATTCTGTACATCTTGGTGGATTCTGACACTTTATCAGGATGCAAATCTCCCTGGTCTGTAGATGCCCAAGAATCTTTTAAAGTTTGTTCTCTATGTCAGTGGTCCTCAACCCTTTTGGCATCAGGGACCATTTTTGTGGAAGAAAATTTTTCCATGGACCAGAGGCAGGTCATTTCAGGATGATTCAAACACTTATTGTGGACTTTATTATTATTCCATCAGCTCCAGCTCAGATCATCAGATATTTGATCCCAGAGGTTGGGGATCCCTGCTGGACACCATTGGCCCACAGAAAACCAGAAGCTATACGTTTGGCTCCCTCGTTCCCCCATTTCTCCTCATAAGGGTGGTTACTGAGTGGCTGTCATCTGGATTTGATCTGAGGAACACTCGTGTTGTGTAAAAGAAGTAACAGACTGGTTAACTGTTTGTGAGAACCACTCTTCTCTCTGTGAGGCTTGCTGACTGATGTCCATATGAGATAGGAGCGTAAAAAGAGAATTGCTTCCATAAAAACAAGTTTAAGTTTGGCAAAGACTGGGCAGGAGTAACTTTCTAAAAAGAATTGTAAGAACTTCCATGGCCGTCCAGTGGTTAAGGTTTTGCCTTCCGATGTAGAGTGGTGCTGGTTCAATCCTGGCTGGAGAGTTAAGACCCACATATCCACATACCCCACAACACATAAAAAACAGAAGCAAAATTGTAACAAGTTTAATAAAAACTTCAAAAATGACCCACTTCAAAAAAAATCTGATAAATAAATGAAAAGAATTGTAATAGAATTGGGTATAGGTGAGAAGACAAATATTGGGGACAATTTTTATTTAATAGAAAATAATTTTATATTAAAACGTTTTCTTTATTTAAAAATTTAAAAATGAAAGAAACTGAAAATGGAATCTGTTGACCAAAGCATGATGAAACTTCAATTGACCTATTCTCTACATAAATGTCTTCAAGTACTCTCTTAAAATGTTTAGTGTGGCTTCCACATTATGGTTCTTGCTTTAACTGATTATTTCAGTTAACCAAATTACCTACCCTTCAGTCTTTTGTAGGTGGACTTGTTATATGTGGTTATAATTTTGCTTTTGAACCAAATTTTAAGCTTCTCAAGGGCTGGGACTGGACCTACATATTTCATTTCCTGTAAATCTTACAGGCCTAATGCAATACTCTGCGTATGTCTCTGATGATGGGATTTTATTTCCCTAACCAGCTCGTCTTTCCTTAGTGGGCCAACTTGTCTTTCTCATCTGGGTTAACATTATTATTTTGTTTTCATCTTTACTCCTTCCTTCTTGCTAATTCAAGGACATTGTTTCTTCTGAAAAGGAGAGCGAGAAAGAGAATAAATAAGGAGAGCGTCGGCCTTCCTCCCTAGGGGGCTTGCCATGCCTTTGCCATAGGTCTTGATGCTAAAAAAGAGACTAAAAACGAAGCTAAGGACAAGTTAAAAATATATTTAAAACAGATGTTTGTGCTTAAATTAAAACATTCCAAATGCCACCCTTTGACCCAGCAAGTCTACTTCTGGAAAGCTATCCTGTGGAAGTATTTACACACATGGAGAGAAGACTTAGTTCTGCCATGT
>NW_011494715.1:6127064-6147732 GCF_000754665.1 Bison bison bison | reverse complement strand
GCCTGGGCTATAGCCCATGAGATCTTGAAGAGTTGGACATGACTTAGTAACTGAACAACAACAACAAAAAGATAGTCACAATGTATTAATTGGAAAACAAGCTATAAAATGTATACAATTCAACCCATTTTTTAAAAAGACAAATATGCAGAAATGACTAGGAGTATATGTGGAAAGATTATATAGTGGCAATGAGATACCTTTTTTTCTCATCTGTGCTTTGAACTTTTTTTTACAATAAACTTCTGTAAAGTTTCTTTAAAGATGAGTCCAAATGAAATAGTTTCTATTACTGTCATTATTGTATATGTCTTTTTCTTCAGAAGTAGTTGATTGTAAATTGTTGTTCAGTTGCTCAGTCCTATCCAGCTTGTTGCAACCCCATGGATTACAGCACACCAGGCTTCCCTGTCTTTCCCATCTCCTGGAGCTTGCTCAGACTCATGTCCATTGAGTTAGTGACAGCATCCAACCTTCTCATCCTCTGTCATCCCCTTCTCCTCCTGCTGTCAATCTTTCCCATCATCAGGGTCTTTTCCAGTGAGTCGGGTCTTTGCATCAGGTGGCCAAAGTATTGGAGCTTCAGCATCCTTCCAATAAACATTCAGGGTTGATTTCCTTTAGGACTGGTTTCATCTCCATGCTGTCCAAGGGACCCTCAAGAATAAATATGTTAATAGTTGAGGTCTTAGGAAAAGGAAAACATTTCCTTTACTTTCTTGCCTTCATACCACTTTTTTCCCCCAAGTACAGTGGATTCTAAATCCAGTTATGTTAAGTTGGAGTCTTGTGAGAAGGGAGGAGGTGGCTGGGTTTTATTTGCTAATTCTCTTTAGAATTTGGGACATTTGGTTTCTGGCTTTTTATCCAATAACTCTCTGTAAAGTGTGAACTCTCTCCTCATTGCAGCCCTAGCAGAGAGATTGAGAACAGCAGCAGACTTCACTCCTTGCCTGGAACATGGCTGATGTCTGCTACAAAGCCATGATAACACATAATATTAATAAATACTAACTTAACCACAATTCATAATTCACCCAGCTACCCAAGGCAACTCATCATTCTCACCCTAACTACTGTGGACATTTACTAAATTGTCCAGTTAATTCTGAACCATTACTTATGCATTAATTCAGCAAATACCTGAAAACTGGCAATCAGGATTCAAATCCCGACTCTCCCATTTAACTCTGTGAGCTTGGGGAAGGAAGCTGATTTCTCTGTGCCTCCTTTATAAAATGAATAGTATAATTCATCATTGGAGACTTCCTTGGTAGTCCAGTGGCTGAGACTCTGTGCTTCCAAAGCAGGGGACCCAGGTTCGATCCTTGGTCAGGGAACTAGATCCCACTTGCTGCAACTAATACCTGGTGCAGTCAAATAAACAGTAAAATAATAATAATAATACATTATTGTCGTAAGGATTAAATGAGATACAAAACGTGTAATGCCAAGCACATAAGAAGCTCTCCTGTGTGCGAAATGGGCTTCCCCAATGGCTCATTGATAAAGAATCTGCCTGCAATGCAGGAGACACTGGTTTAGTCCCCGGTCCATTAAGATCCCCTGGAGAAGGAAACGGCAACCCAGTCCAGTATTTCTGCCTGGAGAATTCCATGGACAGAGGAGCCTGGCGGGCTACAGTCCATGGGGTCGCAAAGAGTCAGACATGATTTAGAGACTGAATAACAACAACTACAGCAAGGTGCCAAATACTGAGATTCACATTTCTTCACTCAACGAACAGTTATTGAAGGTCTAGTACGGGCCAGACCGTGCTGTCAGTGTTTGGATTATATCAGTGAGCAAAACAGATTTGCCTGTTATCATGAACTTAAATTCGAGCAGGTGCAAAGAGTAAATTCAATGTAGTTGAATCCATGATTATTGATACTATGAATCACTGTTATTACTACTAGTGTATTATATGCCAGCCACTGTGCAATTGATTTTCGTATCTAATCTTATTTTATTAACCCCGTGAGGTAGGAGCTTTTGTTGTTGCTTGAGAGTGTGGAAACTAAGCCTCCAAGACGTTATGTAAATGAAGTTGGCAAGTGAGCGGAGGGGCTGGTATTTAGACCAGGTTGCCTGGCTTCATTCACTGCCGCACCTTCCTGCCTTTGCTTGGTGAGTCATTGGTGGTTGTCATTTTTGCCTACAGTTCTTTCTTGACATCCTTGCCAACATGTTTTGCTCTGCAGTAGAAGTTTGGGAGAGAAAGAAATTTGCGTTTTCCTCATTTTGTATTAAAATACTTAATTATCCCTGCAGGAGATGATCAGAGAGGGAATAAATGACAGCTCTGCTTAGTGTTTCTCTGAATCAGTTAGAAGTCACAGCTGACTCCCCTCCGTGTTCAGAAAAGATGTCACGGTTAGAGGGGGGAGTCGAGGTGCAGCCTGGAGAGAGGCGCGTCGCTGGGGATGGGGAGACTCCCAGCGGAATGGTGTTGACACTGGTCATCCTACCAGTTCAGGTGAAGGCAGTGGAGTTGGTGCCTCCCGTGTGTGTCTTCTGGTGTTGCGTCATCATCGTTTCCTGGCTTGCAGTCTTTAGGAAAGATTCAGCTCCTCAGCTCTAAAGATCCCTCTTCCTCTGCTCTTCTGGAGTTGCCCAACAACTGGGCATGTTCATGTCCCCCAGAGTCAGGCTGAATAAATCTTGCTAGAATTTAAGAGAGTATTGAAATATTTCAAGTATTCAGAAAAGTGCAAAGAATATCATCTACTCACAATTTAGTTTTTTTTTTTTTTTTAAATTTTTCTTTATTTGACTTCTCTGGGTCTTAGTTGCAGCATGTGGGATCTAGTTCCCCTGACTAGGGACCAAATTTGGGTCCCCTACATTGGGACCACTAGGTCTTAGCCACTGGACCACCAGGGAAGTCCCTCACAATTTAGTTTTGTCAAACCTTAACATTTTGCCTCTGTGCTCCAGTTTTTAAATTTTTTTAAGTTTATTTTTATTTTTTAAATTTATTTATCTATTTTTGCTTTTTGGCCACATCAAGAGGCATGTGGGATCTTAGTTCCCTGACTAAGGATGGAACTCAAACTTCGTGCAGTGGAAGCGAAGAGTCTTAACCACTGGGCTGTCAGTGAAGTCCCTCCAGTTCCTTTTTAAGTAAAATATATAGATGTAGCTGAAACGCTCTGTGTACCTGTTCCCAAGTTCACTCTCCTTCCTCCCTTCCTCCCATCCAGAGGCCACCATCGCATTCGTTCATCCCATCATTGTTCCATGAAAATGCATGGATAAGCACCCTTACACTCAATGCCTAGAGGCACATTCTTATACCTGTGTCTTTGTATGCAAGGGCGGGAGTGTCTCTAGGATGTTGCTGGGGCATCATGAATCTGCAGTGACATGGCCACATTTCTCTCCAGGATGGTTGTGCCAGTTGATGGTGTATATGACAATTTCTGCCTCTCCATGACCTCAGCCATGCTTACTGCTGATTTTAAAATGCACTGCCAATCTGATGCATGTGAAATTGTGTCTCACAGTCGTATTTGTGTTTTTATTATTAATGAGATTGAGCATCTTTTCCTGTGTTTGTTGGCCACTTGTGTCTCCTCTTTGTTGAACTGTCCGCATTCTTTGCTTTTGCATCTATTATGTTGTCGTTTTTCTTATTGGTTGTAGTAGTTCATTGTGTGTTCTGGTTACTAATCCTTTACCAGTCACTGGGCAGAGATCGTCTCCAAGTCTCTTGCTTGTCTTTTACTTTGTTTATGGTATACATTGATGTACAGACAAGTTTAATTTTGATGTAGACAACTGTTTTGCAATCTTTTATTATTCATGCTCTGAGTCTTTTGGCTGTGCTGGGTCTTCATTGTTTCCTGCTGGCATTCTGTAGCCGTGGAGTGCAGTGGCTGCTCTCTCGTCACGGGCTTTCTCCTTGCAGTGGCTTCTCTCGTTGCGGAGCACAGGCTCTAGGGTCACAGGCTTTAGTAGCCGTGGCCCACGGGCTTAGTTGCCCCGCAGCATGTGGGATCTTCCTGGACCAAGGATCAGACTCATGTCCCCTGCATTGCAAAGTGGATTCTTAACCACTTTGTCTTTACACTTAACCACTCAACCCCTGAGTCTTGCTTAAAAGAATTTTCCACCCACTCTAAAATCACGTGTATATTTTCCTCTATTTTCTTTCTAAGCTTTTTGAAGATTTTGATTTTTGCATTAAGCATGGGATCCATCTAGAATTTATTCTGTGATTGCTGTAAGGTTGGGACCCATTTTTCTTTTTCTGCCATACAGATAATCAGTTGGTCCAGCCCCTTTATTATACAGTCTCTTCTTTCTCCACTGAATGGTTATGTCTGTCTGGTACCAGGTTTCCATACTTTCAGGGATGCGCTTGGGGCTTCTTTGGTCGACTGATCTTTTACCTGTTCCTGGGCTGGTATCATACTGTCTAAATATTATAGCTTTTCATCTATCTCTTGATGTCTCACAGGGAGAGGTGGCCTCTCTTGTTTTTCTTTTTTCAAAATTATTTTTTGTTATTCTTAGTTCTTCCATATGGATTTTAGAGTCAGCTTATCTAGTACCTTAACAGCACTCGTAAGTACTTGATCTTGAACCATCCTGGGCTTCATTAGACCATCATGCTTTAAACTCTGTCTGCTTTAAACTCTGTAGCGGTATCCTTCCTGGTAAACTTGCACCACAGCTTCTAATTCCTATGTTCACAGATCAGTTAGCACAGATTACTTTTTTCTTTTTAAATGTAATTGTAAAAAAAATATGTATGACAAAATTTGCCATCTTAACCATTTGAAGTGTGACTCAGCATTAAATACATAGTATTATGCAGGAATCACCGTTCTGGCAAAACTCCATGATCATTAGGCAGTAATTTCCTATTCTCCCCTCTGTAATCAATAGGCAATAATTTCCTATTCCTACCAGCCTCTGGCAACTACCATTCTACTTTCTGTCTCTATGAATTTGCCTTGTTAAACATCTCGTATACGTATAGTCTTACAAAATCGTTCTTTTGTGTCTGGCTTCTTTTAAGTAGTATCATGGCTTCAAGCTTCATTCCTGTTGTAGCATGATCAGAACTTCCTTCATTTTTAAGGATGACTAGCATTCCATTATATGGATGTGACATTTTGTTTGTCTGTTTATCCCATGTTGGACATCTGGGCTATTTCCTCGTTTTGACTCTTGTGGATGATGCTACAGTAAGCATAGGTGTACATGTATTTGTTTCATTCTTGTTTTCATTTGTCTTGGATATTTGTATAGGAGCAGAACTGCTGTGTTATAAGATGTGCTATGTTTAGCTTCTTCAGGTATTTTTTTTTTTCACAGCAGATGAACCACTTTACATTCCTACCATCGATGTCTGAGGGTGGGATTTGTGCAATTTCTCTACATCCTCTCCAACACTTATCTTCCGCATTTTTTAAATTATAGTCATCCTTGTGGGTGTGAAGTGGCAGCTCACTGTGGTTTTGATTTACATTTCCCTAATGATTAATGATGTTGAGCATCTCTTCATGTGCCTATTGGGTATTTGTTTATCTTCTTTAGAGAAATGTCTAATCAGGTCCTTTGCTCCTCTCCTCAATGCCCCTGCGTTTAGAGAAGTTTTAAGTTTACAACAAAATTGAGTGAAAAGTATAGAGAATTCCCATATACCACCCCAATCCATGCACAACCTCCCCCACAATCGACATCCCACACCAGAGGGGAGGTATATGTACTAAAATCGATACACCTGTACTGACACAGCATTATCACCCAGAGTCCATAGTTGATACTAGGGTTCATTCTCGGTGTGTACGCTATCGGTTTTGACGTGTATAATGACATGCGTCCACCACTATAGTAGTATACGGAATAGTTTCCCTGCCCTCCACATCCTCTCTGCTCCACCTGATGAGCCCTCCCTTCCCTCTAATTGCTCCCTTTGCCATCTTAACATCATGTTATCTGACTTTGTATTGTTGACCTTTGGGAGTTCTTTATGTATCCTGTGTTGTTGTTGCTGTGGTTTAGTCACTCAGTCATGTCCGACTCTTTATGACCCATGGAGTGTAGCCCACCAGGCTTCTCTGTCCATGGAATTTCCCAGGCAAGAGTACTGGAGTGGGTTGCCATTTCCTTCTCTAGTGTATTTGGCATATTAAATCCTTATTGGATATACAGTTTGCAAATATTTCCCCCCATTCCTCTCTTCCCCCATTCTTCTCTTGATAGTGCCCAGAAATTTTTGGTGCAAAGAAATGTTTAGTTTTCATGAAGTCCCATTCATCTGCTTTTTCTTGTGTTGCCTGTGCTTTTGGTGTTATATTTAAGAAACCATTGCCAAATCCAAGGCCATAAAAATTTTCCCTTACATTTTCTTCTAAGAATCTGATAATATTAGCTCTTAATTTAGGTCATTGATTAATTTTGAATTAATTTTTATATATGGTATCAGGCAAGGATCAACTTCATTCTTTCGCATGTGGTGTTTAGTTTCCCAGTACCATTTATTGAAGAGACTGTTCTTTCCTTATTTATTGGTCTTGGCCCCCATGTCAAAATCAGTTGACTATAAATGTGAGGGTCTATTTATGGACTCTAAATTTTATTCCATTGCTCTATATGTCTCTTGTTATACCAGTACCTTAGTTTTGATTACTCTACCTTTGTAATAAGTTTTAAAATCAGGCGATGTGAATCCTCCACTTTGTTCTTCTTTTTCAAGATTATTTTGGTTATTCTAGGTCCATTGAAATTCCACATGAATTTCAGTATGGATTTTTCATTTTTTCAAAAAAAAAACCACATCCTTGGGATTTTGCTAGTGATTTCATTGAATCTATATGTCGATTTGGGTAGTATTGTCATCTCAACAACATTAAATCTTGCAATCTGTGAGCACAGGATTCTTCCCATTTATTTAGACGTTCTTTAATTTCTTTCAGCAATGTTTTATATTTTTCTCATTTATCACATTTTATGTTGGTTGTTTGCTGATAGTAGGAAGATAGTAGCACATTTCTAGAAAACAAATAAGAGGTTTTAGATGTAGAGTCTTATAAATTTTACCTGTAAATGAAGAAAGCAACATAGTATTTATTTTAGTACCAGAATTGGTGTCCCTAGTCATGATCTTTTAGGAGCCTTGAATTAAGAAAAAAACAAGTGTGTCTGGGTTATAGAATCTCAGATTTTGTTGACCTCATTATGCTCAATAGGTCACAATGAGATTTACCCTATGTTGAAATTTGACCTAAAAAAAAATTCACAAAGAGTTTATTGTTGAATCCATGTTTAATATTGCAGTAACTTTTCTAATTCCATCTTCTATCAGCATATTCATATTACAATCTGTGTCATAAAATCATGCAGGGAAAATAGGTATTTGACTTTCTGAATTCCTTTCTTTCTCATACCCTAACTTAGTCATAATCCTTCAAATATTCAAATTTACTGGCACATGCCACTTACCCCTCCCCTGCCATCATTAAGTTAAACAATGTTCTGGGAAGATGACTTATGTTACTCAAATTTTACTAAAAAATTCAGGGAATTAACATTCTCAGATTTTTCTGTCTCCTTAAATACAGAATCTGGCTGTACTCCATCCCAAGAAAGAATGACTCCAAACCTTTTTCTTTAGATGATGGTTCTGCATCAAAACAGTCCTTAATAAAGAAAGCAAAGAACTATTATTTAAAGTCTTTTCAGGCTTAGAGGGGAAAAAGGCAAATATTTGGGAACCAAAGCAAGACAGTAAGAGGGGTGCAGACTTAACCTCCTAGCCATCTGCAGTCCACTTGCGTTTGTATGTTGACCTTGGTAAGGTTAGCAAGAGTCTTCTAATATTATCTCATATATTGAAGTCCCTTACTACCTTGGCACCTAAAAATCTGACACCTGATTTAATCTTCATAATAAGCCTATTAAACAATATTATGTCTGTTTGATAAGTAAAACAGCCCCAGAGGTACTGGATAACATGGATAACGCCCATGGTCATGCAGAGAGTAAGTAACAGGGCTAGATTCAAACTAGAGCTATCTGGTTCCAAAACCCTTGCTCTTGTCTGGTCATTTTCCTAGTCTTGGCTTCATTAATCCTATATTTTGGGACTAAAAATCTTTCATTCCTTGATAGGTATTTGGCAAACAAGATCCTTGGCATCTATTTCTGTTTCTACTATTCACCAGTGATTCAGCCTGGTCAATGGGGTTCTGAACCACCAGGACAGCACTAGATGGAGGGAAAGAGACTAAATGGAGGGTTGCTGTTGACAGAAACAATAGGAGTTGGTTGGCCATTGAGTGGGTGGGCAGGAGCAGGAGGTGTCAAGAAGAGTCAGCCTGCAGGCTCATTGATAACCATTTTACCTTTTACATAATGCCCTCCAGCGTCCTCTGTCTCTGGGATTCTCTGGACAAGAATACTGGAGTGGGTAGCCATTCCCTTTGGGGATCTTCCTCATCCAGGGATCGAACTGGGGTCTCTTGGTTTGCAGGCAGATTCTTTACCATCTAAGCCACCAAAGAAGCCCCCTTCACATAGTAAATCTTTTCATTTCAGAGAAGCACCTGCCATCAAAAATGCTCTTTTCAGAGGCATTCTGACCCTCAGTTGTTTATAATTTACCATCTGGGAGCAATTGGAGGGCGGTGACACATAACACTTTGGATTTTGCTAAGGCGGAACAATCTTGAATTGCGTGTGCCCTGAAGCTCGAGAACAGTGGGAGGGAAGTGCTCTGAGAGCACTCAGCCTCTTCGACTCACTGCACCGTTGCTTCCTAAAAACTTAAATAAATGACTCCCATAAAGGTCTGAAATGCCATTTACATTTTCCAGTTTTACATTGTTCCTTTTTACTGGAGTGTAGTAGCCTTTTCTTTGTTTTCTTATTTTGATCTGTCTGGCACCAGATACGTTCTGAGAACGGAGGCGCTTCCCTTCCATCATGTGATTCAGATGGAGCGGCTACGTTCTTGCAGCTGATTGGCTCAGGGTGAACGCCTGACCTTCACTGGCCAATCAGAGACTTGTCTCAGGATTTTTGAATTTACAACTGGAAACAGATGGAAGTTTACTGTCAGTGGTGATCCTTAACCTCTTAGTGGCTGTATCTCCTGCTATGTGGGGTAGGCGATGAAAATGGCATGTAGTGAGATGCATGAATGAGAGACAGGCAGGGTCCTGATAGTGTATGTATCCTGGGTCTTGTTTTCAGGGAAGCTTACTGCACCTCTTCCTGAATTTGGTTGTGCAACCATTCCTTGAATTCTGTCCTCCAGCACACTCCCCTTTCTGTCATTTGGCTTTCTATTAATATATTTTACAGTCAAAAGAGTCCTGCCTAAAAGGGGGAAAGTTTTGTGCAGTAGTGCTGTTCCCAAGTTTGGAACTCAGGAAGGCTTTAGGATAGATTCCTTGCAAATATCAATGTCTGCTATACTGTTTTCAAGCATTAAAGGTTGGCATCTAACTTTACTGATGACCCTTTAAATAAAACTGTTTGTGAAATGGTAAGAAACTTAGCCTCAGCTATGCACAAGCCTATTCAAGTAATTTGAATGTTAGCTCACTTTTCTCAGGATTAACTAAGAACCTGAGAAAAAAGTTGGTTGAATTTCGAAATGTATTTTTAAGTTCCTGAGATAAATTGGACTATCATCAGCATTTGGGTTTAGAGAATGGAGGCAGGAAAGTGGTTTGATTTGCTAGATGTCAAGTTTCAAACCCAGGGAGAGGAAGACAGTAGGAAGGCATATGACTCTCAGATGGAGAGAGAGAGAGAGAGAGAGAGTGTGTGTGTGTGTGTGTGTGTGTGTGTGTGCATGCACGCGCGCGCTCAGTCTTGTACAAGTCTTTTGAAGCACCAGGGACTGAAGCCTGCCAGGCTACTCTGTCCATGGGATTTCATAGGCAAAAGTACTGGAGTGGGTTGCCATTTCCTTGTCCAGGGGATCTTCCTGAGCCAGGGATCGAACCCAAGTCTCCTGCATTGGCAGGTGGGTTCTTTGCCACCGAGCCACCAGGGAAGCCTAGTTGGCTGGAGAGGATAGGACCAATGCAGACATCTCTTTAATGACTGCGCTTTCCTCCCCGGGAACTGTGGACAGTTCCACTGGGCCCATCCTGACTAGGTAAGTCAGAGGGACCTATAGTCATGTAGTGTCTTCAGCATTATAGAAGAATTTTTAAAAAAATTACAGTATTCTTATATTTCTTGTTTACAACTGTAAAATTCTTATGCTGCCCATTTCAATTTCCATTAGCTTTTTTTTTTTTAATGTGAACCATTTTAATGGAGAAGGCACTGGCGACCCACTCCAGTACTGTTGCCTGGAAAATCCCATAGATGGAGGAGCCTGGTAGGCTGCAGTCCATGGGGTTGCTGAGAGTCGGACAGGACTGAGCGACTTCACTTTCACTTTTCACTTTCATGCATTGGAGAAGGAAATGGCAACCCACTCCAGTGTTCTTGCCTGGAGAATCCCAGGGACGGGGGAGCCTGGTGGGGTACCGTCTATGGGGTCACACAGAGTCGGACACGACTGACGCGACTTAGCAGCAGCAGAACCATTTTAAAAATTTTTATTGAATTTGTTACAACACTTCTGTTGTTTATGTTCTGGTTCTTTGGCCGTGAGGCATGTTGGATCCTAGCTCCCCGACCAGGGATTAAACCTGCACTCCCTGCCTAGGAAGGTGAAGTCTTAACCATTGGGCCACCTGGGAAGTCCCTCCTTTCTTCGTCTTTCGAAGTTTCTGGATTACATAAGAATAGTGGTTTGACTTGGTTTATATAACAAGGTGTATACAATATATACATCTTTTATCTTGTATGCAGTAGTTTTTGGTTTTTAAAAGTAATCTATACTCAGTAAAAAAATTGGAATGCACATCAAAGCATAAAGAGTAGGGAAAAAAAAAAACAAACACCCACGATTATACAACTTGAAGCCCGCCACATTCACAAAAGCCGGCAGATTTCTCAGTGGTGTCTTGGGGGAGTAGTTTCCAAGCTTAACTTGGCAACCAGCCAGGTATCTGTTCCAGACTGTTTGACCTCCTGGGCTTCACTCCTCCTTTAATAGAAGTTTACTTAATCAACTCTGTCCTCCCCTTTCTGCCCTCCCATAGTGAAAATTAAAGCCAGCTTCTGGAAGATTCTGGTAACTGATGAGGATGGGGGGTCATGAGCATCCTGGCCCCTGGGGAGAGGTGGAGCAGTGGGCTCTGGCTGTGGTGAAGGAGGGGCACCTGGTGTGGACGTGGTTCATCTGGCAGTGGCTCAGAAGCCCTGGGTCCTGCCAGTGCGCGAGCTGTGGGCTCTCCACTCTCCCAGTGTCCCTGTGTTCACTGAGCTACCCAAAGCTTAAGTCCAAGCTCCACCCAGGGCAAGGAGGCCTCCTGCAGAAGCCAGGTTCCTCCTCGTCCTGCTCTACCTTTTTGGGGGATGTTTTTCATTGTTTCCTTCATTGCTTTGAATAGGAAGACATTCACGTGGTTCAGAATATGTCTGTGCCTTTTAGATAGCAATTCTCCCACCTGCCCTGAGACCTTCAGCCTCTTCTTTCCCTCCCCTACTCACTGCAGGTAATCAGCTTGTTTAGAAACAATTTTTTTATTGGTGTATAGTTGCTTTACAGTGTTGTGTTGATTTCTGCTGTACAGCAAAGTGAATCAGCCATATTATACACATATCCCCTCTTTTTTGGATTTTTGTTCCATTTAGGTCACCACAGAGCACTGAGTAGAGTAACCTGTGCTATCCAGTTGAGTTCAGTTGCTCTGTCGTGTCTGACTCTTTGCGACCCCATGGACTGCAGTACACCAGGCTTCCCTGTCCTTCACCAAGGATGACTCTCAGCTGGAGAGGGTGTATGTGTGTGTGTGTGTACACTCCTGGAGCTTGCTCAAACTCATGTCCATCGAGTTGGTGATGCCATCCAACCATCTCATCCTCTGTCGTCCCCTTTTCCTCCTGCCTTCAGTCTTTCCCAGCATCAGGGTCTTTTCCAGTGAGTCAGTTCTTCGCATCAGGTGGCCAAAGTGTTGCAGTTTCAGCTTCAGCATCAGTCCTTCCAATGAATATTCAGGACTGATTTCCTTTAGGATTGACTGGATTGATCTTGCAGTCCGAGGGACTGTCAAGAGTCTCCTCCAACACCACAGTTCAAAAGCACTGTGCTGTATGGTAGGTTCTCATTCTCTGATTTATCCATAGTAGCGCATATATGTCAATCCCGGTCTCCCAGTTCTTCCCACCCTCTTGGTGTCCAGACATTTGTTCCCTGTCTGTGTCTCTATTTCTGCTTTGCTGGTAGGTTCATCTGCACCATTTTTCTATGTGATATTTTTCACTTTCTGACTTCACTCTGTGTGACAGCTTTTAGTTTTTGTATGTATTCATTCAGAGTTTACTTAATGAATGTTAAATCAAATACAGATACATTCTTTAAAAAATTTTTTTTAAATTGGAAGATAATTGGTTTACAATGTTGTGTTGGTTTCATCTGTATAACAGCAGTGAATCAGCTATGAGTATACACACATACCCTCCGTATATTCTGTATTTTCATTTTCCCCTTCTTGCAAACAAAAGGAGGCATTGTACACACATTTTCTATACCTTGCTGGGTTTATTTTTTCCCACCACTTAATATATCTTGGAGACTTTCAAAAATACCAGTGCATTGAAAGCTTCCTCATGCATTTTTATACCTTCAGAATCTTCCACTGTATATAAGTAGCATAATTTGTTTAGCCCGTCCTCTTTTCAAGGATACTTGAGTTCTTTCCAATCTTTTGTTATTTTGAATAATGCTGTAATGAATAACTGCATATATATGTTATTTCTTAAGTATGGCTAAAGGATTAAGTCCCAGGAGTTACATAACTGGGTCAAAGGAGATAATTCAGTTGTTATTTTGATCTCTGTGCCCACATTCCTTCCACAGGGGCTTGTACCAATTTATCCTTCCACTGGGAGAGTCTGAGAATACTTGTTTCTCTTGGGGGATTATTACATACTGCTCACATGTTACTTTGGAGGGTTCTTCAGTTGTTTTACTTTGGATGTTGTCTTCCCAATTAGATGGCAAGTTTATTGAGAGCAAGGGCCAAGCATTTTATTGCTTTTGAATTGTCTGCATTTATAAATAATACAATATGGGACCCTAGGAGTACAATAAATTTGTTTCTAGTGTTATTTGGGAGAAGAAGCCAATTAAACCTTAATGATAAAAAGATTTCTATACTTGGTTAGAATTCAGCTGAACTGATTTCTCTCCCTAAAGTAATTATGAGGTCTTGTTTCAATAATTATGGAATAAATATTGAGATGAGGTGTTACAGCAGATTCACTTGCTGACACGTGGGCTTCTCTCCTGGCTCTGTGTCATTTTTTGTTTGTCGTTTTGTTTTTAATATTTATTTGGCTGTGTTGGGTCTTAGTTGTAGCCTGCAAACTGTTAGTTACAGCATGTGGGATCTAGTTCCCTGAGCAGGGATCAGATCCAGGCCCCCTGCACTGGGAGCATGGCGTCTTAACCACTGGACCACCAGGGAAGTCCCCGGAGTGTCCCTTGACCCGATTCAATCCAGTGGGGTCTTGGCATCAGCCAGTCTAATTGAGAGCCTGTCCCATCACTGCTTTTCCTCTCTGTGTGCCAGTGCCTGCCCCATGATAAGCAGGAGAACACAGAGCTGCTTTTGAACTTTGTGTATCTATTAAACTATAATGACACAAGGTAAACACTGGTTTCCCAGTGGTAAAGAATCTGCCTGCCAACGCAGGAGACCTGGGTTTGATCCCTGGGTTGGGAAGATCCCCTGCAGAAGGAAATGACAACCCACTCCAGTATTCTTGCCTGGGGAATCCTTTGCAGAGAAGAGCCTGGTGGTCTACAGTCCATAGGGTGACAAAGAGTAGGACACAACTGAGAGACTAAACAGCAAGCAGTGTAAACACTGTGCCATTGTAACTTCATCTCCCTACATCCTAGCGGCAAAATCGTGCTAATGGTCTTCTGTCCTCTCAGTCTTTACCATGCTGGATTCCCCCACATGTATGATCCTCTGCTGGTATTCAGTGGTCTTCCAGTTTTTTGCTTGCATAGCATCCAGAGGAATTTTGTGAGATTACATGCCCCTTCACACATTTACAGCCTATATCTAAAAATTTATGACAGGTTTAAATAGCTTGTAAAGGATATATTTTAAAGTATATTGTCAGTATTGACTTTAAAAACATGATTGTTCAGTATACCTGTACACATGTGTATTTCTACATGTGATAAGCTTGTATACACACAAATATTTATCCATCATACTAAGAAAATATCCCTCTATTCCTTTTTTTTTTTTTTTTTGCTTTTTTCTCCAATTTTTAATTGGGCAAATTTTCCTCTCTTTATTTGCTTGGGATTTTTTTCTTTTACTTGCAATAAATCTGTCAATATAAAGTGTAGGATTTGATAATTTTTGGCTATTGTATGTAATTGCATAATCTCACCACAAAGTATATTCATGTTGATGCTTTATTATTGTATATATATCACATATGATGTATATTATATAAAGTGATCCCAGAACCCACTGGCAGATACCAAAATCCAAAGATGCTCAAATCCCTTATATAAAATGGTGTCATATTTGCATATAACCCATACATAGCCTCTCTTTAAATCACTTCTCGATTACTTATAATACCTAGTACAATGGAAGTGCCATGCAAATAGCTTTAAATTCAATGTAAATGATATATAAAAAATATTTGCCAGTGTGCAGCAAATTTAAGTTTTGCTTTTTGGAACTTTCTGGAAACTTTTTTTTTCCTGTATTGTTTTTTCAGTTTGCAGTCGGTTGAATCCAACAGATTCAAACCTGAGCATGTGGAAGGCTGACTGTATCTGTATATATCCGGATTTGTGCATATACATATGTGTGATCTGCATACTCAGAACTGTTACATGATTCTTCTAAATGTATTCAGAGGAGTCTGATAGTGTTTGATACCCACCATCATCCACTAGAACAATACAGGAACACATGCTCTTTAACATCAGACCTTTTTATCATTCCTTTTTCCCCTTGAACTTGAATTTCCGTTCTATTTGTCACAGAGACTTTTCTTACATACATTTTTATGCTTGAAGTCCTTTACTGGTAGTCTTATTTATTAATAAGCAAAAACGTTAGTATTAACCCATGGATAGTGATATATTTTTGTTTCCTATAGCCTTACCTCCTATGACCATTGAATAATTTCTTCTGATGGAGCTGTCATTATAGTTTGGTAAAAATAACAATCTACTTCAAATGCTGCTGCTGCTGCTAAGTCGCTTCAGTCATGTCTGACTCTGTGCGACCCCATAGACGGCAGCCCACTGAGCTCCCCTGTCCCTGGGATCCTCCAGGCAAGAACACTGGAGTGGGTTGCCATTTCCTTCTCCAGTGCATGAAAGTGAAAAGTGAAAGTGAAGTCGCTCAGTCGTGTCCAACTCTTAGCGACCTCATGGACCGCAGCTAGTAAATATAAAGTTACATTTTAGTGGAAATACATCCCTTAAATGACTGTGATGGGCTTTATATCACAGTTGTTCAGTTGTTAAGTCATATTCAACTCTTGGTGACCCATGGACAGCAGCATGCCAGGCTTCCCTGTCCTTCATTATCTCCTGGAGTTTGCTCAAACTTGTGTCCATTGAGTTGGTGATACCATCCAACCATCTCATCGTCTGCTGCCCACTTCTCCTCCATCTTTCCCAGCATCAGGGGCTTTTCCAATGAGTTGGCTCTTCTCATCAGGTGGCCAAAGTATTGGAGCTTCCGTATCTGTCCTTCTATTAGTATTCAGGGTTAATTTCCTTTAGGATTGACTGGTTTGATCTCTTTACAGTCCCAGGGACTCCTAAGAGTCTTCTCTAGCACCACAATTTGAAAGCATCAGTTCTTTGGCACTCAGCCTTCTTAATGGTCCAACTCTTAACCATACATGACTACTGGAAAAAACCATAGCTTTGACTATATGGACGTTTGTTGGTGAAGTGATGTCTCTGTTTGTTAATATACTGCCTAGGTTTGTCATAGCTTTTCTTCCAAGGAGCAAGCATCTTTTAATTTCATGACTGCAGTCACCATCTGCAGTGATTTTGGAGACCAAGAAAATAAAGTCTGCCAGTATTGGGGGTTGGTAATTACTCTTTGCTAGAGTGAGTCAGGGGTCACCATTGATTTATGTCTCAATGAAATCACTGAAAAATTTTGTTCATATAAAAATAGCTTCGGATGGAAAGCATTTCGTTACAGCACTCTCAGTTAATTCTTTTAACTCATTCTGAGTCCCAAATTCTATATGGAGCTATCATCAAGAATTGTTTTTTTGAAACTTCCCTGGCAGTCCAGTGGTTAAGGCTCCAGATTTTGATGCAGGAGGCACAGGTTCGATTCTGGTCAGGGAACTAAGATCCCACATGCTACAGAGAATGACCCTGATGCTGGGAAAGATTGAGGGCAGGAGAGGTGGCAACTGAGGATGAGATGGTTGGATGGCATCACTGACTCAATGAACATGAGTTTGAGCAAACTCTGGGAGATAGTGAAGGACAGGAAAGCCTGGCATGCTGCAGTTCAAGTGGTTGCAAAGAGTTGGACACGACTTAGCATCTGAAAAACAAATGCCGCACATGGTAAATAAATAAATGAATATTTTCCATGTCCTGTCTGTCTGTGACTCTACAGGGTCCCCTTTGGTTCTGTTGAAACCTCCTGACTCACACAACCACATTTAATTTATCCTTATAGTTGTTCGCTGCTTGTGCACCGGCACTGGTTGTTCCCATCTTTCTTTCTGTTTGATGCCCAGGAAAACATGCCCTCGTACGATTAGGATGGGTGAGAGGGGTCCTGGAGAACGGAAGAATTTGTTCATCACAGTCAGGATCTCAGACAAATACACTGTTGAATTTATCTCGAATACCTGGAAATCGATTCTGTAAAACCACCGGCGCCTCCTGCCATGGAGAGCGAGTTTGCTTGCTCCCACTTGCAGCCCACTATTCCTGATGGTGACTGTATCCCGCCAAGCTCCTCTGTCCATGGGATTTTCCAGGCAAGAACATTGGAGTGGGTTGCCATGCCCTCCTCCAGGGAATCTTCCCGACTCAGGGATTGACACTGAGTCTCTTACATCTCTTGCATTGGCAGGCAGGTCCTTTGCCATTAGTGCCACCTGGGAAGCCCATTCTTTCTAGACTTAATTATTACTGTAATGATAATTAACTATTACTGTAATGGTGATATAGTGAAGGACAGGGAAGCCTGGCGTGCTGCAGTCTGTGGGGTTGGAAAGAGTCCAACACAACTGAGTGACTGAACAACAACTGTAATGATCATTGCTCATTAAATGGAATCTAGGTCATTAACATTATTAAATATTACTAAAAAGCAGATACATTACTTTGCCAAAAAAGGTTCATCTAGTCAAAGCTGTTTTTTCCAGTAGTCATATATGGATGTGAGAGTTGGACTATAAAGAAAGCTGAGCGCTGAACAATTAATGCTTTTGAACTGTGGTGTTGGAGAAGACTCTTGAGAGTCCCTTGGACTGCAAGGAGATCCAACCAGTCCATCCTAAAGGACTAAAGGATTTTCCTAAAGGAAATCAGTCCTGAATATTCATTGGAAGGACTGATGCTAAAGCTGAAGCTCCAATATTTTGGCCACCTGATGTGAAGAACTGCCTCATTGGAAAAGACCCTGGGAAAGATTGAAGGCAGGAGGAGAAGGGGAACGACAGAGGATGAGAAGGTTGGATGGCATCACTGACTCGATGGATATGAGTTACTTGAGTAATCTTTGGGAGTTGATGATGGACAGGGAAGCCTGGAATGCTGCAGTCCATGGGGTCACAAGGAGTAGGACAGGACTGAGTGACTGAACTGAATTGACCATTACTATTAGTATTATTTTGACCCAGATTCAAATCATCTGAATCTTCTCAAGACAACTCCAACAGTATTCCCTACATCATGACTAATATCCATATCTCCCTGGGTCTGGCAGATTGGCAAATATCTCCTAAGTATGAGTAATGTATAGAGTAGCCTTGCCTGCTCTCAGAGAAGCCGAGTCTCTGAGGCTCTCTACGGTTAGCTCTTTTGCTCTGAATGGCGATTCAGCCTTCACTACAGTAACTATAAGGCAAGCTAACTTGATTGCAATTATACGGTGCATCTGGGCACTGGGACATGCTTTTTTTATGACATAGTTGTTAAAGTAGTTACCTGCATCAGTACTTAAAGTGGAGTGGGTGTTAATATCATTGAGCTTGTCAGCTCTTGCCTTTTTTTTTTTAAGATAATTTGATGTGGACCAATTTTGAAGTCTTTACTGAATTCATCACAAGGTTGCTTCTGTTCTGTGTTTTGGTTTTTTGGCCGGGAGACATATGGGATCCTAGCTCCCCCACCAGGGAGGGAACTGGCGTCCCCTCTATTGGAAGGCGAAGTCTTAACCGCTGATCCACCAGGGAAGTCCCTGGTCTTCCCATGTCAGCAAATGCTTCTCTCTGCGTTACTTTTATTAATTGATATATCCTCCATTACCTCTTGACTTTAAAAAGTATATCTACAAGCTTTCAAGAGTTTGACAAGAGGCATGTGTGTTGCACAAAGTCAGGGGACAGTGGAGAGGAGAAAAGAGGAAACCTTGTCATTTTTGTAGAGAACATGGAGAAGAGTCAAGACAATGGACAGACGTGGAACAGGATCCTTGCAAATCATAGACTGTATGGGCTGTCTCTGCTTCTGATATCACCTCTAACATTTTTTACTCTCGGATAATAACGGAGAAGATCCAACATTACAATAGGTTTTAAGTTTCCCTTCCAGTAAATCTCCACTCTGACATCTCTTCCCGGGCTGACAGCAAAACAGGGCTTAAATCACTGGTGAATCACAGGATCTGAATCACCTCTACCAAAATGTCAAGGTACAGACATCCTGTAAAGGGGGTTTGGTACTGGTTTCTAGTAGTGCTGATTTTTAATGGAGTATTGAATTAAAAAAAGAAGTGAGTTAGAAATTTTTGTCCTGTGCTGTGTAAGCTAGGAGTCTCCAGAGAAACAGGACCAGTGTGTGTGTGTGTTTATATATGAAGATATTTAGTATAAGGAATTGGCTCATGTGATTACAAAGGCTGAAAAGCCCTAAGATCTGCAATCAGAAAGCCAGAGACCCAGGAGAGCTGATGGTTTTATTCCAATCTGAGCCCAAAGACTCAGGAAAACTGACGGTATAAGTTCTAGTCCAAAAACTGGCAGGTTTGAGACTCAGAAAGAGCCAGTGTTTCAGTTTTGAGTGTGAAGGTGGGAAAAAGCCCGATGTCCCAGCTAAACAGTCAGGCAGAAAGAGTTCCCTCTGACTCAGCTGGTTTGTTCAGTTCAGGCCTTTGCCTGATTGGACAAGGTCTACCAACATTAGAGACGGCAATCTGCTTTACTTAGTCTACTGATTCAAGTGTGACTCTCATTGAAAGAGACTGTCCCAGACACACCCAGAACCATGTGTGACAAATGTCTGGGCCCTGTGCATCCCCAGCCCCACCCTTTAGCCCAGTCAAAGCTGACACAAACTTAACCATCACAAATACTTCTTCCTCCACATTATTTGGTCTTTGGATAATCACTTCAACTTTTATGAAAAGAAAGAAGGAGAGAATAGGATGAGAGCAAATTCTTTTCCTGACAACCCCACAGCTCCTGCTTTAAACGTTGGTTGGATCCTTTACTCATTCACCTGATGTGAACAAGTCAGTCACTGAGTTACGATAAAAGTACTAGCTACTCAGATTTTTCTTTCCACTGGCACCACTCTGAGGAGAAGGGAGCCCAGGAAAGGAGAGTTACAGAAGTGATTTCTTAATTTTGAAAAAATGTTTTCACCACACCACATGGCATATGGGACTTTAAAGTTCCCTGGCCAGGGTTTGAACCCGTACCTCCTGCATTGGCAGCATGGAGTCTCAACCACTGGACTACCAGGGAAGTCCTGGGAGTGATTTCTTTATTGTAGGTATGTTCTGCCTTTGCCGCAGTTATTTTTCAGATAATAGATTGTGTATTAGAACCTTACTTATTAGAACACAAACCCAGTTTGTGTTTTCCCTTAAGTAGTATGGAGACACTGGAGGCTTCTAAGTGGGTCATCGTAATGAGTATTTGCTTTCCTTATGATACTTCTTGTTATTCAGTCATGTCTGACTTTTTGTGACCCCATGGACTGCAGCATGTCAGGCTTCCTTGTCCTTCACTATCTTCCAAAGTTTGCTCAGACTCATGTCCATTGAGTCAGTGATGCCATCCAACCATCTCATCGTCTGTTGCACCTTCTTCTCCTCCTGCCTTCAATCTTTCCTAGCATCAGGATCTTTTCCAATGAGTAGGTTCTTTGCATCAGATGGCCAATATTTTGGAGCTTCAGCATCAGTCCTCCCACTGAATGCTGCTGCTGCTGCTAAGTCACTTCAGCCGTGTCTGACTCCGTGGGACCCCATAGACGGCAGCCCACCAGGCTCCCCCATCCCTGGGATTCTCCAGGTAAGAACACTGGCGTGGGTTGCCATTTCCTTCTCCAATGCATGACAGTGAAAAGTGAAAGTGAAGTCGCTCAGTCGTGTCC
>NW_011494715.1:6126858-6126964 GCF_000754665.1 Bison bison bison | reverse complement strand
AATCTGCCTGCCAATGCAGGAGACACAGGTTCAATCCCTGGTCTGGGAAGATCCCCTGGAGAAGGAAATGGCAACCCACTCCAGTATTCTTGCCTGGGCTATCCCA
>NW_011494715.1:6105990-6126758 GCF_000754665.1 Bison bison bison | reverse complement strand
GTCGCTCAGTCGTGTCCGACTCGTAGCGACCCCATGGACTGCAGCCTACCAGGCTCCTCTGTCCATGGGATTTTCTAGGCAAGAGTACTGGAGTGGGGTACCATTGCCTTCTCTGCCTTCCACTGAATATTCAGAGTTTATTTCCTTTAGGATTGACTGGTTTGATCACCTTGCTGTCCAAGGGACTCGCAAGAGTCTTCTCCAGCGCCACAGTTCAAAAGCATCAATTCTTTCTTATGATATAGTTTTCTTATTTATTTGTTTGTTTATTTTTGGCTGTGCTGGGTCTTCGTTGCTGCTCACGGGCTCTCTCTAGTTAGAGAGTAGGGGCTGCTCTTTGTTGCGGTGTATGGGCTTCTCATGCCATGGGTTCTCTTGTTGCAGAGCATAAGCTCTAGAGTCTGCAGGGTTCAGTACTTGTGGCATATGGGGTTAGTTGCCCTGAGACATGTGGAATCTTCCTGGACCAGGAATTGAACCCATGTCCCCTGAACTGGCAGGTACATTCTTAACCACTGGACCACCAGGGAAGTTTTCTTAAGGCAGATCAAATTAGCTTCTCTTGGTGGTAATGATCATTGGATATAGTAGTTATATCAACCTGACTTTACCAGTTCTCAAAGTATGTTTCCTGGGTCAACAGCAGCAGCATCTGAGAATTTGTTAGAACTAGACAATCTCAGTCTCACCCCAGACCTACTGAATCAGAAACTCTAGAGGTGGAACTCAGAGATCTGCATTTTAACAAGCCTTCTCAGTAAATCTCAGGTTTGAGAACACCTGACCTAGTATATTTGCAGTTAAGTTGCTTGCTAATGATGTATGTAATCTTGAAACTGTGCCCAAAGCTAGAGAGGCAGCCAATGATAACTCCAGAGAACTGCAAAACTATCCAGATCACATTCTTCCTTTGAGCGGATATTTTCATCACCGTGCGGTAAATGTAAGGCTTGCTCAGTTTGGTCAGATGTCCTTTGATGTGTTTTTGTTGGTTGGAAGAAGGCAGGCTCGCCCACTAATGACGTGTGTCCTACCTCAGTGTCCTTTCATGGTGCATTAGAGAGGATCCGGGGTTCCTCTCTGAAAAGTCTGGGACAGGCAGACCTAGTTTGCTCAAGGGTTGAAACGCAAGTTGTGCTTCCTGTGGCCCAAATGCAGAGAAACGCATGAGGGGGAAGAGACCTCTGCAGGCAAATTTCATACTGAAGTTCTGCCTCTTAGCGTTTTCTTCCTCTGTAGGCTTACCAAGCTTCTGAAGATTAATGAAGCTCATTTAAAGTGGAACAGTGATTAAGCACCCTTATTGTTACTGTCAGCAACTGAGGGACTTACTGCTTCCCCAGCTCTGTTTCAAAGAAAAGTCTTTCAGGGCCTGCTGCTTACCTGGGTAGCAGCTACTGTGGAGAGAGTTATTTTCACATTTTTTCTTCTCAGAATTAAGTAGAAGGGGGAGAATTACTCAGGATGGAAAAATATGCTTGTTACTGGTAGTAATAACAATTTGATATTGATGTTCTTTAGAAACACATGTAACATGTACAGCACAGGGAACTCTGCTCAATGTTATGTGGCAGCCTGGAAGGGAGAGGAGTCTGGGGGAGAATGGATACCTGTGTATGTATGGCTGGGTCCCTTTGCTGTGTACCCGAAGCTATCGCAACATTGCTAATCAGCTATGTTAATCAGTACTCTAGTATAAATAAAAATCAGCTAATCAGTACTCTAGTATAAATAAAAAGTTAAAGTACACATAACAATTTTTCCTTGCAGATTCCAACAAGAAATTACTTCCAAACTGAATTAGGTGTTCCTGCATGTAACTCCCTAAGCTTCTCCCTTTCATAGAATTGAGTACAGTGTTCAGATTATCTGCCTACTTGCTAGTTTCCTTATTAGAGGAAAAATTCTAAGAGGGCAGAGGTGTTTTTTTTTTTTTACCTTGCTCATTGTATCTGTGATACTCCTCACATCATATGTGTTCAGTGAATTTTTGTTTAGTGAATGAATTTTGTGATCCCCCTAGGTGTCACAGCCTATGAGTGGTGCTGACTATAGAGAGGCACATAAGGCAGGCTCCTGGCCATCAAGATATTACAGTCTTGGGACTTCTCTGGTGGCCCAGCAGTTAAAAATACACTTTGCAATGCAGGGGCCACAGGTTTGATCCCTGATAGTGGCACTAAGGGGCTTCCCAGATGGCACTAGTGGTAAAGAACCTGCCCACCAATGCAGGAGACATAAGAGTCACAGGTTCGATCCCTGGGTTGGGAAGATCCCCTAGAGGAGGGCATGGCAACCCACTCCAGTATTCTTGCTTGGAGAATCCCCATGGACAGAGGAGCCTGGGGGTCTACAGTCCATGGGGTTGCAAAGAGCCAGACACGACTTAGCATGCATGTGGGGGTGCTAAGATCCCACTTGCCCAGGACAGCTAAGCTTGTGTGTGGCAACTACTGAACCCTCGCGCCACAGCTGGAGACCTGTGGGCTGCAAACAAATAATAAATAGGTTTTTAAGATACTATAGTCTTATAGAAAAGACAGACAAGAGTGGTTACTCCATAGGATAAGGAAGACTTCACAGAGGAACTGACATCTAGTGGGCTTTTGCAGGTTGAATAGAAGTTTGCCAGGAAGACAAGCTGAGGTGGGAAGGCATGAGGAAGGTGTCAGATTCAGGCACCAGGATGGGTCAGGATACACAGTTGTGAAGCTGCACGGGCCATTCCCAGGAGGTGATTCAGCGCTAGTGAAATACCAGTGGTGAATTTACAGAGGGGAGAATGGGTGGGAAATACACTCGATCGTGAGGCCAGTTAAGGGGCTTAGAAGTTAGAACCATGGGGATTCATTAAAGGGATTTAACCACGGAGGTCATGAGGTGGCTGCTGAAGGATGAACTGCTTAGGAAAGATGAGAGTTGACAGGGTCTGCCCCAGGGTGGTGGTGGACACAGAACCGTCTGTAGACTGAAACTGACCAGAGGAAGGGGAGAGGAGAGTCGAAATGACCACTCTGGGGACAGAGCTGCCCTACTGTCCAGATTTAAAAGAATTTGTTTTAATTTATTTGTTTGGTGCGCTGGGTCTTGGTCATGGCACTCAGGCCCTTTAGTGGTGGCACATGAGCTCTCAGTTGTGGCATGTGGGACCCAGTTCCCTGACCAGGGATCGAACCCAGGCCCCTGCGTTGGGATGACCACCAGGGAAGTCCCTGTCCAGATTGTTCAAATCGATGCAGAGTGGGCATACGAGGAGACATTTGGCTCATTTTAAACATACTGAGTTAAGAAAACTGTGCACCATTTTTGCAGAAAAGTCCAGAAAGCTGCTGGACATTCTGGAGGCTTAGAGAAGAGGCCAGGGATGGGGTGATCCTCAAATTTACTCACACCTGTGTTTGAACAAATACATAACCAAATCAGCCTGTGAGTGGCTGAGGTCACATAGAGAAAGGATGACGCTCAAGAGAAAAAAAGACGCTAAGACAGAGCCTTGGGGAGTCAGACATGAAAGGGACAGAGAAAGACAACCCAAGATGGTGAGGAAGTGGAGGTGCGGAGCACAGGCAATGTGCCAGGCTTGTGTGCTTGGTCATGCCCGACTCTCTGCGACCCCATGGACTGTAGCCCGCCAAGCTCCTCTATCCATGGAATTCCCCAGACAAGAATACTGGAGAGGGTTGCTGTTTCCTCCTCCAGCAATTCTTCCCAGCCCAGGGTTCAAACCTGAGTCTCCTGTATCTCCTGCATTGCAGGCAGATTCTTTACCTGCTGAGCCATCAGGGAAGCAGTGCTTCAGAATCACCCATGGTGCATGTTGCAGCACAGATCTTGGGACCCCTCCACCCACCCCCTTGCCCCACCCCGCCACACACACACAGGGATTCTGATTTGGTAGGTCGGGGGTGGGTGTGAGAACTGCATGTCAGACGCTCTCCGATGCGGTGCTGATGTTGCAGGTCCACAGACCACCCTTTGGGTGGTGTTGGAACAGATTGTGAGGAGAAGGCAAAGGGCTGGTGGTTGCGGGGTGGCTTGAGGTTCCTGGAGTCGTGAGGATGTGGGCATGATTGTAGGTGGAGGTGAAGGATGTAGCTGAGACAGGGAGAGGTGGAGAGGTTCGACACCCTGGAGAGAAAGGGGATGGTCAAGGAAAGAAATCCAAGGACGAGAGGAGAGGAACTGCCCTAAGAAGATGGAGGTGCCAGTGATCATGGTCCCAGGAAAAATATGAGTGGGCCGTCATGTCCTTCGTGACAGCCAAAGCCCCCTTGAGGAAGGGGATTTACTTGTAGCTCCCCCCTCTTTTTTATCTCCCACCTTCTGCAGCTGCTGTTTACCTTCACCTCTCTGACTCTCCCACTGTGCCTAGGGCCCTTTGTCTCTCTGCCAACATCCTCCCAGCCCTGTCACTTCCGCATACAGATCCATAAAGAGATGACTTGCTACAGATGAATGCTCAGTAACGAATAGACTTTCTGAAACACAAGGCATTTCAAGGATAAAGGAAAATTTCAAAAAATGTTTGATCATTGTTGTTAAAATTGTGTCTCTACCACCTTCTTGCTAGACTGCCGTCAAGCTGTTTGAGAGCACCCCTGGGATGTCGGTCCTTGGCGTCGCAACCATAGCAAAGCACAAAACCCGGCTCTCTCCCCTCTGCTAACCAAAGCTCGCTTCCTTGTAGCCTTAGAGCCTGCAGCCAAACTAGAAAGGCTTCAAAAGTCACTTTGTATGATTTAAAAAAAACAGCCATTACCCCGACGATAGCTGTGAGCAGCTACATGCCGGTGTGTGTCACATTGTCTGAGTTCAAGACAACAAAAATTTATTGAAGGCTGGTCCTAGAACAAGCACCAGGAGAGGCGCCGAGACCCAAAGATGAGAGAAACACTGTTTGGGTTCTGAGAGGCCCTTCATGTCCCTCTTTTTTCTGAGTCCTGAACCAGGTGATAGAGGAAGCAGACTGAGATGAAAATATCACCTTCCTTGCTGCTAACGCTGGTCTGGAGGGTATAGCTTGGACCCGGGGGCAAAACGGGCATCTCATTTCTTCCTCCATGAACAGAACTCTCCCCGACACATAGGCTAAGCTATGGGAAAGCAAAGGAAACTGCTTTCTCACTACTGCATGAGCAGAGATGAAGGTATATGGCCTGTGGGACAGACATCTCCAAGAGGGAAACTCAGAAGGGGCATGGGCAGTGTGTGTGTGTAGTGACCCTGTGTGTGTGTGGGCACTCAGTTGTGAGTGACCCCATGGACTGCAGCCCACCAGGCTCCTCTGTCCATGGGATCTCCCAGGCAAGAATACTGGACTGGGTTGCTATTTCCTCCCTCGGGATCTTCCCAACCCAGAGATCAAACCCAAGTCTCCTGCATTGCAGGCAGATTCTTTACTGTCTGAGCCACCAGGGGAGCCCTATACCTAGTCTTATTAATCATAGAAGTACTTTTTTCTTCCTGGAGGAGGAGGAAATAAGGGAAGTGGGCCGAGAGAAGAGTAGAAGTTGTCTTCTCAGCACTGTGGACAGAGAATATTTCCTATGTTTTTAAACAATGTTCAGTTTATTTTTTAAACAAATATTTATGTATTTTGGCTGTGCTGGGTCTTAATTGCGACTCACAGTGTCTTCATTGTGGCATGTGGGCTTCTTAGTTGCGACATGTGGGATAGTTTCCCGAGCAGGGATCAAAGCTGGGCACCCCCTGTATTGGAAATGCAGAGTCTTAGCCACTGGACCACCAGGGAAGTCCATATTCTAAGTTCTTGGTCAAAGAAGGCTAGAGAGATGGGAAGAGCATGGTTTATCCATCACTCTCCAACTATATAATCTCTCTCTCTTTTATTTTTGAAATAACTTTATTTTTGGCTGTACTGGGACTTCACTGCTGCACAGGCTTTTCTCTAGTTGTGGTGAGCAGGGGCTACTCTCTAGTTAGTGTGGCTTCTCATTGCAGTGGCGTCTCCTGTGGGATGTGGGCTCTAGGGCTCGTGGGCTTCAGTAGCTGTTGCAGCTCCAGGGCTCTAGAGTGCAGGCTCTATCATTGTGGCACATGGGCGTAGTTGCTTTTCTGCTGTATTAGCAGGCAGATTCTTTACTACTGGGCCACCAGGGAAGGCAACCATAAGCTCTATTAGCCCTTGAGTTTTATAATCAGACCTCTGGCTAACTGAGGATGGGGCTGCCCTCCTGAGATACATGTCTTGGAAGTGAGAAGACAGAAGTGCCAGGGGTTATATTCCAAGCATCAGGGGCAATTGGTTCAACTTTCAGAATATCTTTCCCTTGTGTAATGCTTCTGTGTACCTGCCTGGCAGCCAGTGTGGGCTTTCCAGCTATGCCTGCAGAGGAGTCCATAAAGGGACAGAATGGAGTCATTGATCGGATTAACCCCAGCACTGTGCTTTGCTCCGAACCAAAGGCTTATTTTTCTATTCTAGTTCTCAGCTCAAGAATGTCCAGCCATGTTTTGCTGCGAGCCCAAAATTTAGCATCAGAATATTACAGTAAAACCATGCGAGCAACATAAAATTGCCTTGAATTAGAATACTCCTCCCATGATTAAATTCCAAAGGGAATTTAGGTTCCTACCTCAAGAAGCTTCAACAAATAATTACAACCCAGCCTGAGCACTGGCTTCCGCCATGGCTCAGTGGTAAAGAATCTGCCTGCAGTACAGGAGATGCAAGAGATGCATGTTCATTCCCTGGGTCAGGAAGATCTCCTGGAGGAGGGCATGGCCCCCCACCCCAGTATTCTTGCTGGAGAATCCAGCAAGATTGGAGAATCCCCTGGACGGAGGAGACTGTCAGGCTACAGTCCCTAGGGTTGCAAAGAGTTGGACACGACTAAAGCAACTGAGCACACACGCTGAGCATTTTAGGTTAAAAATAAAAACACATCAACTTAGAGGAGGCAGGGTTGATTCTATCTGAGAGAGTGGGGAAAGTATTTCACATTAGTAATAGCTTTTAAAAAATATCTTATTATGAAAAAATTTCAAACATACAGAGATGCTGTAAGAATAGTGAGCATTCACTCAGGTTCACCAATATTAATGTTTTGCTGTATTTGTTCTCTCTCTCTCTAGGTAAACACTTACACACCTTTTTATTCCCCCAGTGGTGCTGGGAGGCATACGGTGATCTTCATTCCTGGACCAGGGATGGAACACGTGTCCCCTGCAGTGAAAGCATGGACTTTTAACCGCTGGACCACCAGGGAAGTTCCCCTTATCATACACACACACTATTATTTTTATTAATTTTGCTGAAACATCTGAAAGTTGCAGACATCATCATACTTTGCCCCTAGATACCTCAGGATGTCTCTCTTAAGAACAAGGACCTTTTGGGACTTCCTTGGTGATTCAGTGCTTAAGACTCTGAGCTTTCAATGCAGAGAGTGTGAGTTTGATCGCTGCTTGGGGAACACTAAGATCCCACATAGCTCATGGCATGGATTCACAACATATAATATTGTTTTAGTGCTATTATTATATGGTAAAGGGTCTTTTTTCTAATTTTATTGCTTGTTCAAAAAATGTATTTTATAGCACATTTTTTCCCAATGTATGAAGAGCATCTAACCCAGGGTTTCACATTACATTTACTTGTTATGTTTCTTTAGTCTCCTTTGATCTAGAACATTTCCTCAGCCTGCCCCTCCCTCCTTCCTTTTTTTTTCCCCATGATATTGACATTTTTAGAATATAGGTCAGTGTTCTGGTAAAATGTACCTCAGCATGGGTTTATTTGATTGTTACCTTGTGGTTAGATTGCCTCATACTTTCTTTTTCCCTTTGAAATAATTTCAAACTTACATAAAAGTCAGAATTATACAGAGTTTTGCACCTTCTTTTTTGTAAGTTCCAAATGATTCTTCTCCAGATTCACCAACTTTTAACATTTTATCACGTCTACACTTGTCTTACCATTTTCTCTTTCTCTTCCTCTCCCTGTATGTGTATTTTTATGTGTGTGTATAGAGAGTAGTTAAAGAGTCTGAACCAGTTAAAATAGTATCACCCTGTTAGTAACAGATTTGAAATTTTTAATTTAAATCTTAAAAATACTTATTTATTTGGCTGTGGTGAGCCTGGTTGCAGCGCTTGGGGTCTTCACCGTGTCGTGCCCGAGCTTCCGTTGTACTGCACAGACTCTCTAGTTGCGGCTTGTGGATTCCAGGGATGGGGGCTCAGTAGTTGTGGCTCACTGGCTTAGTTGCTCCATGGTATGTGGATTCTAGTTCCCTGACCAGGGTTTGAACCTGTGTCCCCTGCATTACAAGGCAGATTCTTAACCACTGGACCACCAGGGAAGTCCCAATTTTTAAATTTTAAATTAAAATTGTGTATATTTAAGGTATACAACATGATCTGGTATACACGTACATAGTAAAATGGTTATACTAGTCAAGCTAATCAACATATTCATTTAATCACCCTGGAATTGTTAACCTTTTATTGTGGTGAAATCTAACCTCTTAGCAAATTTCCAGTATTCAGGCCTGTGTTGTTACCTGCAGCTATCATGCTGCACACTAGATCCCCAGACTTAGTCATCTTGCAACTTTGTACCCTCTGACTGACATCTCCTTGTTTCCCCCACCTCCACACCTCTGGAAACCACCATTTCACTCTCTGTTTCTCCGTATTTGATATCACTAGATTTCACATATAAGTGAGATCATGCTTTTTTTTAAATTTCTGCATCTGGCTTATTTCACTTAGCATAATGTCCTCTGTGTTCATCCATGTCACAGAAGTCAGGGATTTTTTCTTCTTCTTTTTTAAAAAAGATTATTTATTTGGCTGTGCTGGGACTTAGTTGAAACACTGGGGATCTTTAGTTGTGGTATGTGGGATCCAGTTTCCTGACCAGGGAGCGAACCCAGGCCCCCTGCATTGGGAGTGCAGAGTCAGCCACTGGACAGCTAGGGAAGTCCTTCTTTTGAAGGCTGAATATAGTTCCACTGTGTGTATCCATCAGTGGATAATTAGGTTGTTTCCATATCTTGGCTATTGTGAGTAACAGTGTAGCAAACATGGGAGTACAGATTTCTCTTCAAGGTACTAACTGCATTTCCTTTGGGTATATACCCAGAATATGGTAGTTCTCTTTTTAATTTTTTAAAGAATCCCCATACTGTTTTCCATATGGCTGTATGACTTCACAGTCTCAACAATGGTCTGCTAAGTTTCCCTTTGTTCCACATCTTTGGCAACACTTTGTCTTTTTGATGGTAGCCATCCTAACAGGTGTGAAGTGACTTCTCATTGTGGTTTTGATATGCATTTCCCTGATGATTTGGAGAAGGCAATGGCACCCCACTCCAGTACTCTTGCCTGGAAAATCCCATAGACGGGGGAGCCTGGTGGGCTGCCGTCTATGGGGTTGCACGGAGTTGGACACGATTGAGCAACTTCACTTTCACTTTTCACTTTCATGCATTGGAGAAGGAAATGGCAACCCACTCCAGTGTTCTTGCCTGGAGAATCCCAGGGATGGGGGAGCCTGGTGGGCTGCCGTCTATGGGGTCGGATTAACGATGTTTGGCGCCTTTCTTGTACTTGTTGATGATTTGTCTTTGGAAAAATGTTCAGGTTTTTCCCCCATTTTTTATATGGGTGTTTTTTTTTTTTTGTCACTGCGTTTGTAGGAGTTCTTTATATATTTTTTAATTTTAACCTTTATCAGATATATGGTTTGAAAATATTTTCTCCTAATCTATAGGTAGCTTTTTCAATGCATTGTTTCCTTTGCAGTGCAGAAGCTTTATAGCTTGTTTATTTTTGCTTTTGTTGCCTCAGTTTTTGTTGTCATGTAAGTGATAGCTTTTTGAAAAAATTCTTGAGGAGTGAAGAAGCTTTCCAGTTGGACGAAACAACTTGCGCGTGGGAAGGGAATTAAAACCAAAGGGATCAGCATGTCAGAAATGTAAGCCAGTGTGTGTATGATGTAGCTGGTGAAGAGTCAATATTTTAGAGTAACCAGGATGGGGGAGAAGTGACCAGGAAGGCAGCTGGGCTTTGTTCCATATGATAAAAAGAGATGTTGATGGTGTTAAAGCAAAGAGATGACAGGATCAGATTTAACTTCTAGAGAATTAAACTGCAGGGCAATTTGGAGGAGAAAGGGTAAAGCCGTGCAACAAAGTGGACATTGCATTAGACCAGACGGTGATGAAGGCCTGAGGAAGGGGATGTAGGGGGGAATGTTTGTTGAATTCCAATTATGTGCTGGCCATTTCTGCACATGGTAGCTCGTTTAACTCTCACGAAACCCAGAGGTCAGAGAGGTTAAGTAACTTGGCCCAGAACAATCATTGTCAGCTTATGGTATGGTTAATATTTGAACTCAGGCTCATGTGACTCTAAAGCCCACTCTGAGCTACCACAGCATCATGAAGGACGGGGCAGGACTGATAGGATTCTGAGTATCAAGCTCTGATAGCCAGTTGGACACAGTGGGGAAGCAAGGGAGACAGGAAAGATAACTAGTTAATGTTAATAATGGAAATGTTATAGGGAAGAAAAAGAATTGGAGTAGATAGAGAAAATGATGACTTTGTTAACAGGCTCTATGAATTTGATTTTGAAGCCTTGGTTTTTTTAACCCCCTGGGACAAGTTATCTAGAGAGCAGTTTGGCTCAAGAGCTCAGAAGAAAGGTCTAGGTTAGAAGCAGAGATGTGGCTACTGGAGTTTTGACTGCATTCACTCCGTGAGTGTTGAATGAGAGCAGAAGATGGTGGAGGGCAGGATCCCGGGCACATGAACACATATAGGGTGGTGGAGAAAGAAGAGCTAGTGAAAGAAAAGAGTGGTGGGAGAGCTAAAATTGGACCATTTCAAGAAAGTGGGAGAAGGCAATGGCACCCCACTCCAGTACTGTTGCCTGGAAAATCCCATGGATGGAGGAGCCTGGTAGGCTGCAGTCCATGGGGTCGCACAGTCGGACACGACTGAAGTGACTTCGCAGCAGCAGCAGCAGCAGCAGCAGGTGTCTAAGACTACCATGTATTCTGCAAAAGGATTCCAAAAGGAAAAGATTCATCGGGATTAATGACTAAGGAACTCACCTGTTACCTTTCTTCCCTGGTGGTCCAGTGGTTAAGAATCCACCTGCCAACGCAGGGGACATGGGTTGGATCCCTAGTTTGGGAAGATTCCACACGCAACAGGGCAACCTGCAAGCTGCAATTACTGAGCCTCCGGCCTAGAGCCCAGGATTCATAACTACTGAGCCTGTGTGCTGCAACTGCTGAAGCCCGTGCTGCCAACAAGAGAAGCAGCCATCGAGAAGCCCTCACCCTGCCACTAGAGAAAGCACACGCGTAGCAACAAAGACCCAGTGCAGCCAAAACTAAACGAGTTCTGGTGGCTGATGATCGAGTTAACATTATGAGGGTTTACTATTTGCCAGGCGCTGGGCTAACAATTTATATTCATTATCCAGGATAATCCTTACCATAGTCCTAAGAGGTAGGTACTATTTTATTCCCTTTTTCTGATGAGGCAATTATAGCTGAGAGAATGCAGAGAGGTTAAGTAATATGCCCAAAGTTATACCACCAGTGGGCTTCCCGGGTGGCACTAGTGGTAAAGAACCTGCCTGCCAATGCAGGAGACATAAGAGATGCAGGTTCGATTCCTGGGTTGGGAAGATCCCCTGGAGGAGTGCGTGGCAATCCACTCTAGTATTCTTGCCTGGAGAATCCCATAGACAGATGAATCTGGTGGGCTACAGTCCACAGGGTCGCAAAGGACAAGACTGAAGTGACTTAGCATGGATGCATACCACCAATAATAGAATAAGGATCCAAAATCTCAACATTTCTGAGTTCAAAGCCCGTGTTACAAGATGATGATGCTTTAGGCCTGAGTCCGTGTACAAGGAAAACCCCTGTGTAGAGGAAAATCCCTGTGGTGAGGATGATACTGACTTTATGTAGCAAAGAGAAAATAGTTGATGGAACCATGTCTAAAGGAAAGATATTACATCTTATTAAAAAAACAGAGTGCCTTTACTTTGGGACTTCTCTTTGTCAAAAGCCAGATATGTACCCAGATGTCAGCTGAAGTAGCATTCTCTTTTGAGATTTAAGTAAGATTGGCTTGTCTCCATTCTGTATCCACTGGGGAGTTCAGTGCCCACTCCAAGATCTCTGTTAATTCCTGGGAGGTGATCTTATGGTTTGTTTGGCTGTTGCATTTCTGCTTCCACTAAATTTTATTTATTTATTTCTCTTTGAATGTCATTGTGGCATGTGGAATCTAGTTCCCTGACCAGGGATGGAACCTGGAGCCCCCTGCTTTGGGATCAGGGAGTCTTAACCACAGGATAGGACCACCAGAAAAGTCCCAAATTCTTCATCTCACTTGTACGTCAGTTCCCATGTTCTTATTCCTTGGTTCCATGCTGACCCAGGTGTAGAACTCAGACCTACCCCGGATCTTTTTTTTTTCTTGGATTTTCCCCAAAATCACTCACACAAGGCATTTGTACATGTA
This sequence comes from Bison bison bison, assembly GCF_000754665.1. Classification (NCBI taxonomy): domain Eukaryota; kingdom Metazoa; phylum Chordata; class Mammalia; order Artiodactyla; family Bovidae; genus Bison; species Bison bison. The sequence continues at coordinate 6,114,240 of NW_011494715.1, read as the reverse complement.
TCAGGTATTACTGAGGGCTTAGGGCATTTTATATCCTTAGCCACACAACAATGTAAAGCCCAATAATAGATATTTCTATTTTAAACATACTTGCAGTTTCCCGATCCCTGGAGCTCTCTCCCTAAGCTTGAACCTCCCACATTGTTGTTTGAGCCTCATCTCTCTTACCGCCCCACCCACCCCATTTCATCTTCTCTTTGCTCTTTCAGTCCTCATGTTATTGGTCTCTCTCTTTTTTTCAAATGTAAATCTGTTAGCTATCTCTTTGTTTCAGTTTTATTATAAGGCTAGCTTTCCTCTTTCGTATTTCAGGTGTTCATATGAAGTACTTTCCTCAATTAGGCATTTTCTGCCCCTAAGAGGAGCCCTGGCATCAACTGCTGAAATATTAACTTTGCACCCCGGTGTTTATGTTGCTGTTGTTCAGTCTCCAAGTCATGTCTGACTCTTCGTGACACCGTGGACTGCAGCACGCCAGGCCACCCTGTCCCTCACCCCTCCTGGAGTTTGCCCAAGTTCATGTCCGTTGAATCGGTGATGCCATCCACCAATATTTATCAGATCATATTTATAGATGGGTTTAAAAGTTGGAAGAGGGAATTTAGAAGAGATCCTGTCTGACCTGCCTTCTTAGTGCAGCGGGAAGCCCATCAGTCTCATAAAAGAGATTCTGTCTGTTGCTGTTTTCTCTGTGAATAGAAGACATGCTCCTCTGTTGAGATAAGGATGGGCATAGTTAGGATCTGACAGCCATGATGAGGGATTCTGTCAATAGAAATTAACCAGATTTATAAAATATTATAAAATGTTACATTTACATAGGACGATATTCCTTTAACTAAAGCCTGCAGACTTGTAAAACTGATTCCTTTGCTAGAGCTGGATTTTTCAGTTTACTGAGTACTCTGGTCAGTATGAGAGAAGTAGAAAAAGCAACAGAGAAGGAAGAAGTCAATGTAAGCAAACTGAAGCCAGGATAATGGACATCATAGACCTTGCTAATCCTTTCTCTCTCCCAACGTCCGTATGAATACACGTTAACTGTTGTGGCATTGCGCTGGGGCCAGAGACCTGTTCATCTTGCAGCCAAAAAAGGAGTTGCATGAGTTATTTATTGTTCCATAACACGATACCTCACACTTCATCATTTAATACACAGCAGTTTATTATATCTCAGTGTCTGTAGGTCAGGGATTCAGCAGCTGCCTAGCTGGGCAGTGCTGGCTCAGGGTCTTCCATGAGGCTGCACTCATCCAAAGGCTTGACTGGGGCTGGGGGGTCTGCTCCCAGTGCCACTCACCTGGCTGTGGGCAGGAAGCCTCAGTTCCCATCACAAGGACCTCTCTGTCGTGTGACTCGTGACATGGCAGCTGGCTTCTTGCAGAGGGAGAGATGGAAGAATGAGAGAGCAACCCCCTGGCAGCTGAACAGCCTTGTATGACTTAATCTCAGGAGTGATGTGCCATCACTTTTCCTGTGTTCTCTTGGCCATACAGACCACCCCTGGTAGCGTGTGGGAGGGGCCCACAAGGGTGTGAATACTGGGAGGCAGGGATCACTGAGGAGTACTGGAGGCCTGCTACCACAGGAGTCTTTCCACAAATGTTTTTAAGCATGTCTGTGTGGGCTCATACTTAATTCATTTTTAAAACTGAGGTATAATTGCTTTACAGTGTTTTGTTTCTGCTGTACAACAAAGTGAATCAGCCATATGTGTACATACATGCCTCCTCCCTCTTGAACCTTCTTCCCGCCACCGTCCATCCCACCCCTCAGGTCATCGCAGAGCGTGGAGCTGAGCTTCCTGTGCTCTACAACAGCTTCCCACTGGCTGTCTGCTTTACACATGGTAGCTCTACGTATGTCAATGCCAATCTCCCAGGCCATTCCATCCCCTCCTCCCTCCCACTCCATGTCCACACATCCGTTCTCTACATCTGCGTCTTTATTCCTGCCCTGCAAATAGGTTCATCTCATGAAGGAGTATATTTAGTTAACTGACTTTTGGATTTACTGGACTAGTAAGATAGAAAATAACTGGTAATGGTAGGGGGCAAAATAGGTATGTTTCAGTATTTTGTCACATGAGGAAGATAAAAAACTGCCATTTGCCATTACTATAATTCCATAAAAATACCTTTTAACACAAGAAAAGGGAAAGGACATAATCGCAAAGTGAAGAACAAATAAACTGTAAGAATAATAATAATTATTATTAGGTAATAAATTCAATAAAGTAAATTGAATAAATTTAGCTTTACTAAAAACTCAGTAACTTGCCTTTGCTTATCTCATTTAACTGTGGATTGATGAAAACTGCATTCTATCTACAAACTGTTAGTCAGAAACCACTGAGACAGACATAGAATGTCTTTAGAGATGACTGTGAGAATCATGTAGAAACATATAGTCCATTCAAAGTAAGTGAAAACAGAAGAAATAGAAGTGGTTAATACATAGAGATAGCAGTTTTATAAAATTGTGCTTATGAGGTGGAAGGAAGGCACAGAATTGGCAATTATTTAATTTACCAATTTTTGTGAGGTTTTTTTGCTAATTCGTGTTCCCACTGATATTTACTTGTTTATTATTTAAGTTAATTAAATATGAAATATAAGGAAATATTGAGAATCTTTGCAACATAGTTAAATGTACATAAAAATAATACAAATGCATGTAGTATTTGAACTTTTAAAGGATTTTCATAATTAGCATATTTCACATGTGGTTAAAGCATTTTTGGATTATTTACATCACTTATGTCAGCCATCCTTTTTCTAAATAATCACCTCTTCACTTTATAAATAGGCTTTTTTTTATAACCTACATAGTGTAATGATGGGTTTAGTACTTAAAGAACATCAAGTTTGTAACAAGAGGATGAAATATCGGACATACTCTGTTAGAGTTGAGTTTGGGTTTTAGTTTTGGCCTCCAGAATTGACGTATTTGTTGACATGTGGTCACACTTCCATCTGGTTCAATTTTTTGACCTGTGGTATAGCAGTTGTGAGGCTTCGGAGGCTTGGGTTGGGGAAGGGGTCAATGATTATTTTGTTCTGGGATTGACTGTGTCCACTTGCATCATGTTCTTACCATTTAGTGTGAGAATTCATATTTGGGAATATTTGAGAAAATAGTATTTCTCTTTAAAATCTTGTTGCAAACCTTCATGAATTGGTTTAAAATCTCCACATTTTTCTTTTGAAAATCTGCTTGGCAGAAACTACTGTTTTTTTTTTAATACCTAAATTCATATGTTATTTAAAAGTTAATATGTTTTTAAAGTTTTGAGCAAGATTACATTCAGAAATTGCACTTTCAATTTTGATTTTTCAGCCAGATTGTTCAAGTAAGAAGCTAATTGATCTTCTTTAAGTACTTCTAAGACACTTGGCTAATTTTCAGTTGGAATGCCTTGTTTACAGGAAGGATTTATAAGTGGAAGTAGTGAGCAGTTGATTTTTTGAATCTTTGTGTAGTGATAACTTTGGTATTAGGACCATCTTAGAGTCATGGAGCTGCCTACAGACATGACATTGGAACTCAGCCATCAGTGACTCAGCCTGACTTGTCTTTTTTTCTGCTTATAGATCTCATTACCTTAAGTTCTTCAAGTAGGCATTCATGCCGTGCTGTGGCATGTTATGCTTAACTAGGCTCGTTTTCACTACTCATTGTCCTAATAGGGCATGTGTTAGGGGCCTGTATATTAGCCTTTGGGAACATCTGTAGCACTATTTGGAACTTTTAGGAGCAAGCTTAGGAAATTCTGATCGCATTTTGAGATGCACTGAATGTTCAAAAGCTGTGCTGACAACATGAGCAGAGAGTAAAAACTCACAGGAGAGGGGGCTTCCCAGGTGGTCCAGTGGTTAAGACTCTGTCCTTCCAATGCATGGGGTGTGGGTTTGATCCCTGGTTGGGGAACTAAGACCCACTGTGGCCTCACAGCATGGTCAAAAAAAAGAAGAAAAAAAAAGGAAGAAGGGAACTTAAAGACAGATCTATTCTATTTGAGGGACATGTGTGTGTGCTCAGTTGCTCAGTCATGTCTGACTCTTTGTGACCCCACTGACTGCAGCCTGCCAGGCTCCTCTCTCCATGGAATTTTCCAGGCAAGAATACTGGAGTGCATTGCCATTTCCTACTCCAATTTGAAGGACAGTAGCTGTTTTTTTTTTCTTTGGCCATACAGCTTGTGGGATGTTCATTCCTGGACAAGAGATCGAACTCATGCCCCTTGCATTGGAAGTATGGAATCTTAACCATTGGACGGCTAGGAAAGTCTGGACAATAGCTAATTTTTAGAATGTTAATTGGTCATTACAGATTACATGTCTTATGTAGATAACTAGTTTCATATCAGGCTAAGTTTCCTGATGTGAAACTAGTACAAAACTTTATTATATATTTTAAAAATTTTCATTGGAGTACAATTGATTTACAGTGTTGTGTTAGTTTCGGGCGTATAGCAAAATGAATCAGTTATACATGTACTTGTATCCACTCTTTTTTTTAATCAATAGACTCTTTGCCCATATAGACTATTACAGAGTACTGAGTAGGGTTCCTTGTGCTATCCAGTAGGTTCTTATTAGCAAAACATTTTTCACAGCCACATGCAAGGTACTGAGGAAATGAATTAAATCCTCATTTTGATAATAATATGTGCTTTGTTTTGGAGCTCAGTTTAACTCAGTATTCTTACTACAAATTAGCCACAAACTGCTCAAACCATTCCTCCTTTTGCCAGATTATAAAACAAAAAACAAACAAACAAAAAAAAACCAGCCTCCTTTAAAAGGTAACATCAAAGCAAGGACTTTTGGGTTGAGCTATTTAGCAGGCTAAAGAATGCCATCCATGGAGCCTCAGAAGATGACCTTTTGTCTTTCTGGCATTGATGGACCTTGGGACTCTAATCTAGAAATTGTCACGCATTGTTCTAAATATAAGCCACAAAACTGCTCAATCATATATATATAGAAAAGATCTTGAGTGGTGGTTGTCAGCACTTTCTTCTAAAGTCAAAGCATTACAGAGAACAAGTTCTTATCTGACTTAAACTCACTGATAATTCCTGAATCATGCCATTTGAAGGTTGATGGGGATCACCAATGGCTTGGTTGTGATTTATCTAGAAGTCTTGCTGAGTGGATTGTGAGTCTGGCCATCATTGTGGGAAGTGACCACTGGCGTCTGCTTCCCTCTTAGGGAGTAACTTTAATCATTAATTTCCATAGGACTAAAATCCCCTTCTCCTGGGTATTAACATTTTGGGGAAACTAGGTAATCAGTGGGGACCCGCTGACAGAGCATTTTGCTGAAATTTTTAAACAATTTCCTGGTATAAGAACACAGTCTTACTTAGTATAATTTGTCACGTTATATGCATTTTATATTTCTCTGACACCTATAACTCAAACTGTAATTCCCTTGTGAAAAAAATAAGTGCTTACCATTCTTCTTCGGACAGCCAGTTTTTAAATCTTCTTTATCATTTCCCCATTTAAAACCAGATGCCTTAGTTAAATTGCAACATGCAATTCATGTTTACATTTTCAGCATTTCTCTCTCATTGCAATGCAGTTGATTTGTTAAGATTTCAGACTCCAGGATTAGACTGCTTGGATCCAAATCCTGCCAACACCATGGCTGTATGATTTGGACAAGGGCTTCAGTTAGCTCATCTGAGAATGGGAATCATAATGGCACTGTGTAGGGTTGTTACAGGAACTAAATGAGATAATACATGCCACAAACAGAAACCTATTTAAACTAGTTTAAATAAGTAAGATTTCCTTTTTTGAAGTCATAGGGCTACATGGGACTTCGCAGGTGGATCAGTGGTAAAGAATTCAAAGCAGGAGATGTGGATTCGATCCCTGGGTTGGGAAGATCCCCTGGAGACAGAAATGGCAACCCACTCCAGTATTCTTGCCTGGGAAATCTCATGGACAGAGAAACCTGGCGGGCCGCAGTCCATGGGGTCCAAAAGGGTCGGACATGACTGAGCGACTAAGCAGCAAGGCTACACGAGCAATCTGAGGGACACCCAGTGACAGGTGGGGCGCATGCGTACCAGAGCTGGTGCGTAAGCAGCCTCTGGGGCATCTCACTGCATCTCCCACAGGTTTGTTTTGCTTCCTTGCATCGTGTTGGCTCTTTTTTCTGCAGACCAGTTTTCTTGGTTTATCACCGTGCATATGTCCAGAAATTCTTTGCCCCAAATCTGTGCAGTTTATTGAATGAAGTACTTCATCACCTGATTCAGCTTCATGGGGTCAAGTTTCCAGGTCCAGTCAGCTGGGGCTGGAGGGGAGGTGGCTCTTCTGAAGATTGACGGATGGACAGGGTTTAGTGTCTCTGAGAAGGTGGTGGGGGTGGGCCCAGCCCAGCAATGATTGTCATCTCTAGCATAATCATAGTGACAATGTTCAAGGGTGACTAAAGCTTCTTGCCTTGATCATTACTTATTTTTTTAAAAACATTCAAAAGCAAAGGATAATATCCACATAGAAAAGGACACATATAATAATCATACAACTTGATGGATTTGGATAAACTGAACATACCTGTGGAACCACACCCAGCTCAAGAGATAGAACAAGCACCCACAGAGCCCTTTTTTTGCTCCCCTCCAGTCGCTACTCCTTCAGAGTAGATTAGTTTTGCCTGTTTTTTATACTTTCTATAAATGGGATCATAGCCTGTATATTTTCGTGTCCAGTTTCTCTTGCTTAACATTGAGACGTTCATCAATATTGTTGTGTGTGTTTGCAAAGCATTCATGCTCATTGCTGTATTCCACGGTGTGAATCTGCTGTTTAGTCTGTCACTGCATATCTCCGTAGTTTATTTCTAGTGGTGCAGCCCTGGCTTTGTTGAACATGTACATGCTAGCACTGATCATTTTTACCACCAGAGGCTTATACAGGGTGTGGTGAATTATCGTCCATTACATGTAACTGGATTGATGATCTCTTACAGATGAATATTGTTATGCTTTCTCTCTGGTGATTACTCATCTTTTTAAGCTGTGACTTTCATGGTATGAGGGCAGGATCATGTTTTAGATATTTTGCATATATGAAAGAACTTTGCATACACTTTAATAAGTGCTCAGCTGTTTATTTTCTGATTTTTTAAAAAACCTTTTTTGTTTTATACTGGAGTATAGCTGATTAACAATGTTGTGATAGTTTCAGGTGTGCAGCAGAGTGACTCAGCCATGTATATACATATATCCTTTCTCCCCAAACTCTTCTCCCATCCAGCTACCACATAACATAGGTATTTATTGATAGAATGAAAGAATGAACAAATGAATGAATGGTATATGCCTCCTTCTTTTCTGGGAACAAGTCCTATTTATAGGGGAAGCTCCATGTACTATATTTAGACAAGGCTGACCTGCTGCTTAGCCAAGGTTGATTGATCGAGGGGTGGACATGGGACTCAAGTGAGGCCAGTCATGTCTCTTCTGGAATTTAAAAGCTGGAACCAAAGAGAGTGGGCGCTACTAAGTCCCTGTGACCATGCTCTGGAAAGCAGACTCATAGGCTCCTGCTGGTTGGTACCAAAGGCACACTCAATTCTGTTCTCTGACTCCTTGAAACGGATAAAAAGATCTACATATATGACTGTTAAATAGCAATGCAAAACTATTTTGATCAAGTTCCAAAGTGCAAAAATATACTGTAATAGGTATACAGTATGGAGAGATCGGTGAAGACGAGCTTCATTGTGTGTCCTGTTGCCTTGGCTTTCTTGCTCGAGGGAGATCCTGTGAATGTAATTGTATTTCCTAAGTCAGAAATTGAAATGGTTAAGGCAGTAGTCCAGGAGAAGACTCGTGAGGACTTGAGCCTGGGAATTAGGTGTGAGTAGAGATGGCAGACTGGTTCCAAATAGGAAAAGGAGTTCGTCAAGGCTGTATATTGTCACCCTGTTTATTTAACTTATATGCAGAGTACATCATGAGAAAGGCTGGACTGGAAGAAACACAAACTGGAATCAAGATTGCTGGGAGAAATATCAATAACCTCAGGTATGCAGATGACACCACCCTTATGACAGAAAGTTAAGAGGAACTCAAAAGCCTCTTGATGAAAGTGAAAGTGGAGAGTGAAAAAGTTGGCTTAAAGCTCAACATTCAGAAAACGAAGATCATGGCATCCGGTCCCACCACTTCATGGGAAATAGATGGGGAAACAGTGGAAACAGTGTCAGACTTTATTGTTCTGG
>NW_011494715.1:6102248-6105508 GCF_000754665.1 Bison bison bison | reverse complement strand
TGGCGTGCTGTGATTCATGGGGTTGCAAAGAGTCAGACAGGACTGAGCGACTGATCTGATCTGATCTGAGAGATGGTAGACCTCTTGCAGATCAAGGCTTTAAGCCTTGAAAATGGATTTCACATGCAGGTAAAGAGAGACGTTGAAGATGATGCCAGGGGAGTTCCCTGCTGGTCCAGTGGTTAGGACATGGTGCTTTTACTGATGTGCTGCTACTGCTGCTAAGTCACTTCAGTTGTGTCCGACTCTGTGCGACCCCATAGACGGCAGCCCATCAGCTCCCCCGTCCCTGGGATTCTCCAGGCAAGAACACTGGAGTGGGTTGCCATTTCCTTCTCCAATGCATGAAAGTGAAAAGTGAAAGTGAAGTCGCTCAGTCAGGTCCAACTCTTAGCGACCCCATGGACTGCAGCCCACCAGGCCTCTCCATCCATGGGATTTTCCAGGCAAGAGTACTGGAGTGGGGTGCCACTGCCTTCTCTGATGTGAGCCAGGTTCAATCCCTGGTCGGGAAACTAAGATCCTGCAAGCCCCAAGGTGTAGCCAAAAAAAAAAAAAAAAAGATGCCAGGTTTTGAATTTCTATTTTAGGTAAGAATGAGTGCATGTGTGCGTGCTAAGTTGCTTTAGTCATGTCCGAGTCTTTGGGAACCAATAAATAAGGGGATTTGAGGAGAGTACACAGGGAAGGGATAAAGATGAGTTCAGTGTGGGAGGCATAAAGTTTAAGGGCCTGGCGAGACAGCCAGATTGTTCTGGTCCAGAATGTTGACTCTGGAGCTGGGGAGAGTTGGGAGTCGCATCTGTGATCACTTGGTGCCTCACTCTATGATCTTGGGCACCTTCTTTATTTAGCCTCTTTTCTTTTTAAAGATTTTTTTTATTGTGGACCATTTTTAAAGTCTTGAATTTGTTACTTCTGTTTTATGTTTTGGTTTTTTGGCTGAGAGGCATGTGGGATCTTAGCTCTCTGACCAAGGATCGAACCCACACCCCCTGCATTGGCAAAATCCTAGCCACTGAACCACCAGGGGAGGCATGATTTAGCCTCTTTACATGTCAGTTCCCTATCAGTAAGCTGATTTCACCCTGCAAGGATTGAAATGAGACAGTGCTTACAAAGGGTTAAGCATATTGCCTGGCAATTAAGTATTCATGAAATAGGTATTCACAGGATGGTGATGGTATGGTGATGTCTCGAGTGCAGTTGGAAAACAGACTGGGATGATGCAGTGAGGGATCTGCTTCAAGGTGGAGATGATGCTCAGAAGAGACAGTGGGGAGGAAAAGAAAGGAGCCCAGGGACTTCCTTGGTGTTCCTGTGGTTAAGATTCTGAGCTTCCTTTGTAGGAAGCATGGGTTGGATCCCTAATTAGGGAATTTCCATATGCCCTATAGTGCCCCTCCCCGCCGCCCAAAAAAAGCCCAAGTCATAACTAGTTAGTGAGATGAACTGTGTGAAAGGAAGAAATAGTGGAAGAGGAGAGACTTGTGAAATCCACAGGAGGCGGATGCTCAGGAGCACCTGGGGCTCCGGGGATGTAGAGACTTCACCACATTTTGGTTGCATATCCTTTTTCTGCCTAAATCTTGAACTGTTGTTGGAATCAAGGAAGTCGACATTTGGGGCAGCAATGTGTTAAGTCACTTAGGTGGAGAAGTTGTCTGGGCTGAGTCCTCCTGGAAGAAGCTACCTGCAGGTCCTCGCTTGTCCACAGGCACACGAACCAGCACCTGGTGATGAACCAGCACCTGAGGACCTGGCCCTGGCTTCTGTTGCGCCTCCTACCACACTGCCAGGCTTCAGCCTGCTGTCACAGACCTCTGGAGGAGAGTCAAGATGAACTGTTAAAAAATAAAAGGACAACTTTAGGCTACTCATATTTGGGCAACAGTTTTCCCTATTTTTATTTCTTGCCGTGCTTTTGACTTTTAAAGCATTTTGATGTTTGCTTCCTTGCCTGCAGCCTTCTTGAACAAAACTGGCAAAAGCTAGAAAGGGGTTGTTTTTGCACATATATGATGGTGGTGAGACTTTGAAGGTTTGAGTTTGTTCTTTGTAATAAAGGGAAAAGAAGAGAGAAGTGTGTGGTGAGGGATGAAGAAGGAGATGTCGGGAAAGAGAGAAGAAAAGGGGGATCAGAAAAAGGAGGGGCTGATGGGTAGGGAGAGAGGAAGTGTGCTCTCTGGAAAACAGGTTGCTAGGTTTTTAAGTTTTGTTTTGCGTATGGAATCCTTGGCCCAAACGGTCCCCTATGGGAAACATCAATCTTCAGGGTTTTGTCCGGCCTCTGGGCTCCCCCAAGAAGGGTGTGTGATGAAACAGGGCTGCTGTGAGTGGTCTCAGGGGGTTGAGCTCCTCTAAGATACAGACCACCCAAGCAGCCGGATCCCAGCCAGCAGCTTCTTCGGTGTGTTTCCGGTTCCCTGGACTAGAAGCCCCGCCTTTTGGAAATTAGAAACATGTTTTTAAAAAGTTGAAGCAAATTTGATCTTAGCTCATATTGCAGTTATAGATTTTAAATAATGACTTAAACTCATTCTTGAGTGACCAATAATGATCAGGTCTATCTTTCAGGATTGGTGGAGTTCCTTCTTTTTCTTGGGGATAGTTTTGGTCACCGCCTCCTGTACAATGTTGTGAACCTCCAGCCACTCTGTCTTCCACATCCAGCGTCCTTCGCCCACTCCCACCATTTTTCTCCGAAAAGTCTTGTCTTGACTTTGCAAGTGTGAAGGTTGACAAGTCTCTTAAGAGTTGTAGGATGTGTGCACTTTTCCATTCCGAGAGGTTGGCTCTTAAGTATTTCAAACGGCTTCGCCTTTTCCTCCCGGTTGTGGCTGATCACGCCAACACGTCTGGACTAAGCCATTGTTTCTGCAAAGCCCCGGGATTTTTCCCCTAGGCATTCTTGCTGTCCGGCCTTTTCTTTGCTGTTAAATATTCAGTGTTTCCCAACTCCAGACCTTTTGGAGACCGTCAGCTCATTGAAGAAGGCCTTTTCTGTGGGGACGGCTTTAGTTTTAGACCTGAAGTTCAATGGCTGAGGCTCTGGAGTCGGAACGCGTTCCAGGATCGGCGGAGAGCTTTCGCTCTATACCCCCTGGAGAGGTTTTTCGGTTTTTCGGAGAGTTGGGGCACTGGTAGAAGGCGGGTCTGACGGCCGAGAGAGGCAGGCCCGCGCTTCTTCCCCACGGGCGGCTCCCACAATCCCCGGCGCCGCTGCTCGCGGACCCTGGCGAGCCCGGCTGAGGGGTCCG
>NW_011494715.1:6068511-6102147 GCF_000754665.1 Bison bison bison | reverse complement strand
CTGCCCCCGCCCCTCCACCCCCCGGACCCCAGGCTCGAGAGCGCTGGGGTTCGGCCATTTCCGGCGCTGCGCACTTCGGCAAGTTCCGCCGGCACAGGTCGGAAATGGCTGCTCGCCAGCAGGGGGAGCGGAGGATCCGGCGCGGCCTGGAAGGCGGGCTGCAGGCGGAGAGTGCGGCTTTTGGGAACCCGAGTCTCGCGCAGGCGGCAGCGGCTCCCCCCCGAACTGGAAGCCGGTAGGACTCCTGGCGGCGGCGGGAGCCCTGAGCAGCCGGGGCGGCGGCCCGGAAGAGGCTCGTGGTAGGGACCCCGGGGCCGGCCGCGAGAGCCGGGCACCGGGCTGGACCGGGTCTGGCTGCTCTGGGGTCGCGGGAGCCGGGGGGGAGGCTGCTGCCCTGCGTGGCGGGGGCGTGCAGCCTCGGAGTAGGCCTTCCGAAACGTCTCGGGGGCCCGGGAAAGGATCTCCGGGGCCTTAGCCACCAGCGAGGAGGGTAACCGGTAACGGGCCCCACCCTGGGGGTACAGGGAGCTCTAAACGCGACCTCCCCACCCCCACACGCCCCCTAGAGCCCCGGTTACCTCGCACCCACCTCCACCCCTTTTTCTAAAGGCTCAGCCTCAGCCATGCAGCCACTTCTGCACCCGAAAGTCCTCCCCCATCCTTTGCCCCCCTGTGTTTGTCCAGCGGCTTCTGTAGAGCATCTTCGGTCCACGAAGGGGCATCCGGACCTCCCCCCCTCCCCTTCTGAGCGCGCACACACTTCCACATCTGCTTTCCGCTGCATTCAGACACGGCCGCCTGCAGCTGCTCTTCCGTGGCCTCTTTTCACCCGGCTCACCTCCTTTCACGAGGAGCCCGCAATCAGAATAGCCACTTCCTGCCCAAGGAAGGGTCCAGGTGCTGCTCTTTTGTGCATCTGGGGCTCTGGTACCCAGGCTCTATAGTGATGGGCCTAGCGCTGCTCAGGCGGGAGAGGGGCTGCGGAGAGAGCGTCTACACGACTGAAATCTTAGCCGAGTTATCCCAGCGCGCGGCACGGTGCAGTGTGAATCCGAAGCCCTTCGGAAACCCGGCAGGGCTGCCAGACTGCAGAGAGGCTGTTTCTCTTCTCGACCGCTTGAGCCATTGTTAATCGTGGTTCTCAAAAGACTTGACTTTGGTGGATTCTTATCCCCTCTTTTCTTTTCAAAAATTCGAAAGGGCTTCATCAAGCCCCAAGTTCCACTCCTTCGGAGGAGGAGCAGACACTTGTCCTTTTTTCCCATATGTGATTTACTTAAGAAGTCTCAAGTAGTTCACCCTCCAGTTTAGGTAGCTTCATTTTTTGAAGGCTGGGCTTCCTAAGTGTTTTGTTGTTGTTGTTTTTAATCTGTGCTTTGTGGTCACACAGACTGCATTTCCCCCGGTTTCGCTCAGCCAATGTCTTGCGCTCTGGTTCAGTTATTCTAACTGTACTGAGCGGCTGGGATGGTAACCTGGGAGATCCTGATAGTCTTTTGAGTGGAGCTCAGCGTTCTCAGCAAATTTTAGCAGGGGGACTTTAAAAGAAACAAGACCCATCTTCTTAAATTCTTCCTTGGTTCATTAAAGATACCGTCTCCTGTGGGAATTTCCTGTGGGGAGCCTGAGGAGTCAGAAGTAATCAGAAGTATGAGGGAACCTAGTCTGAGTGCTTTCTGGAAGAGGGTTAGAATTGTAGATCTTCAGAACACTGAAAACATAGTTTATTTAATACTTGAAGGTGTAGCCGCTGCTCTGGGGGACATATCTACTAGATAAATGATTGACCAGTTTGAGTCTTCAAGTTCCCACCTCTCCCTCTATCAAAGGGGAGAAAACTCTGGCATTTAATGTTCTGCATGTAGTTGGAATCTTTTTGTCATTAGGCTTCAGAGCTTTAACCTGTGAAGAGAAAAGGCTTCCTGCAAACAGGATAGAGAGAAATGAGTCAGGGGTAGAGTTAAGCCTGAGAAGGAGGAGGTTGAATGGATGGCTTGAAGCCATGGGAAGAATGTTGTGGGGGTTAGATAAGGAGCTGCCCTTTTCCTCAGGGCTTTAGGCTAGCTGTTGAGTGAAATCACTGAAGGGTGGTGCAGGAGTGGGGCCCAGGCTCAGTAAGCTGTGCTGAGTAGGAGGGTCCCTAACTGAGGCACTAACTGGAAAGACTATCAGGATCTCCCAGGTTACCATCCCAGCCGCTCAGTACAGTTAGAATAACTGAACCAGAGCGCAGGACACTGGCTGAGCAAACCAGGGGTCATGCCCTCTGCATGCCCACAAGGCATAGATTTAAAAAAAACCAAAACAACATGGGAAGCCCGGCCTTCAAAAATGAAGCTACCTAAACTGGAGGGAGAAATACTTAAGAATCTTCTTGCGTAAATCACATCTGGGACCTCACAGTGGTCCCCTGGAGGGAGGGTTGGAAATACTGCCTAAAGCAGGAGGAGATTCAGGTTATCAGGAGAAAAATGAAGGTTCCTTTGGATCATCTGTTGGTAGAGACGTGAATGTCTTTGCATATAATTACTTCAGAGTGAGGCAAGGAATATAAACCTTTCATAAAGCCGTAAACCCGTGCACTAATTTCTGCTGGATATTAAGTTTAGCTCAGAAAACTTCTGTTAACATATTTATCTCCACCCTGTTTTTCTTTCCCCTTAATTTTCGCAGCTATTTCTTTCGAAAACCTGTAATGATAGGGTAACTAAGAAGAAAGGATATTTCATGTATTTGTAGGTTCCTTGAAAATAGGGGCGCTCAGGCAGATGGAGTTCGAGAACTCAAGGGGAACGGGTAGACTCTCCAGTAAGCGTGATCTTTTCGTGCCTGAACTGGTCCCACACTCCTTGTACACTTGGAGTTCTTCAGATCTCTTTGGTGATATTACTAGATGAAGAGAAGCGGTGTTAAACTTTTTATAATCCTGGGTGTATCAGAGGAATATGAAGACCTCACTTGGTGACATTTACCTCCTCTGCACTTAGGCTGTAATCTTCAGTCTAGGATTTTGCTCACATGCCCCCCAGATAACCCATAAAATAAGGGATGGAGCTGTGGGAAGATGAACTATGTCTCAGCATCCAGCCACCTTTGTGGTTTGTAACCCCGGAGTACTTTTACTGAAAAGTAGGCAAACTTCTTCTGTAAATGGCCAAATAGAGAGTTTAGGCTTTGCAAGTGTTCAGCTTTGCCATTGTAGAGTGAAACAGACACAGAGGACGTATATGCAGCGTGTGCCTGCAGCAGTACATACGTGCAGTCCATGAGTGAGTGATCAGGACTCTCTTCCAGTGTACCTCTATCTGCAGAACAGACACCTGGCTGTGGTTTGCCAGCTCTCCAAATGCGAGCATCACCCCTTCACACACACGTTATTGCTTTTGTATATACCTCTGACGGGGCCCAGTACCTTTTAGACTGACCAGTGAGTGATATTAATGATTAACCTCCTGGATGTTTGCTTTGTTGACTGTTTGTTTTCTTATTCTCTTATATTTGTGATCATTTTAACCCTCTTCCTCCAACCTCTTTTTAAAATGTTTTTTCGACAAAGATTTGCTACTGAGTGAGGAATAAAAAAATAATGGATTAGATTTGGAATATGCCCTTTGTATAGTAGGAGAGGTTCGACATACATAAATACATGGTGATGGTAGGTTACAGTAATGTCTTAAGTTACTATAGTCCTTGTCGATCATGTCTTCATATATTGTTTCTCACATAGATTTTGATCTTTATAGTAACTGAGAGATAGGAGGCTAAGTGTTAGAATATTCCATTTTTTAAAAAAAAAATATTTTTTGCCTGTGCTGGGTCTTCGTTGCTGCACAGGCTTTTCTCTAGTTACAGGGAGTAGGGGCTACTCTGTGTTGCAGTGTGCGCGCTTCTCGTTGCGGAGGCTTCTCTTGTGGCAGAGCATGGGCTCTAGAGCCCGGGCTCAACTGCTCTGCGACATGTGGGATTTTCCTGGACCAGGATTAAACCTGTGACTCCTGCATTGGCAGGCGGATTCTCTGAGCCACTAGGGAAGATCCAGTATTCCTTTTTGTGAAGGGGAAGGAAGGTAGGAAAGAAAGCTGAGGCTTTGGGGGGGTGGGGGGTGGGCTTTTAGTTATTTGGTCAGAAGATGTACTAGAAGGCAGAATTACTGACCTGTGTCTTTTTGAATACTTACAGTGATGCGAACCCCCCTGGGCCGCCCATTCTAATTCGCAGACTAGTTTTTAGGACGCTTGTCCTTACTGAGCTGCAGTTGGCCTCTCTGGGAGTGTCACCTTTCGGGGCTGTGTGGAGCAACTCTATTCCTTTTCCCTCTGGCAGTTCTTCAGATGCTGGAAGATAGCCGTCATGTTTCCCAGACATGAGTTGCAGATTGGTGTGTATGGATCAGAAGAGGCCTGTGCGTACGATTGGGCTGCCCATCTTACACCAAGTCTTACATTGGGTGCCAGTTCTTAGAAATGGGGAGATTTTACATGAAAATCTCTATTTCTGGTTTTCTTGAGAAAAAGAAGCTTCAGTGTTGTAAGAGTTCACATTTCTGATGATAGTAATCTCCTTTAGGGTCTGCTTACGTGGTGCTAGTGGTAAAGAACCCACCTGCCAATGCAGGAGATGTAAGAGATGCATGTTCAATCCCTGGGATGGAAAGATCCCCCGGAGGGAGGGTATGGCAACCCACTCCACTATTGTTGCCTGGAGAATCCCATGGACAGAGGAGCCTGGTGGGCTGCGGTCCAGAGAGTCCCAAAGGGTTGGACATGACTGAAGCGAGTTAGCATGCAGTCTCCTTTAGATGCCAAATATCCTGTCCATTTTGCTAAAGTCTCTGCCTGCCAGCTTCACTCTTGTATTAACTTCACTCTCAAGGCCTCTGTGGTCCTTGAGATTACCGTCCTGTTTCCTGGGTCTTCTAGTCCACAGACTATTGATCTTCATTCCCTTCAGATGTTTCTTACTTGACAGTTTCAAATCCCCTGACCTATTTCTTAGTCCTCTGGCCTGCACTCACTTTGTTAATGTCCCTCTTAAAGTGTGGTACTCAGCGCAGCATACAGTTTTCAGTATACAGTGCCATCTAACAGAGTACAGGGTAGGGGGAACGCTTACTCTTTTGTTTCTGACACCATACTTTGTTTAAAAAAGAGACCAAAAAGAAAAAAATAGGTGATAATTTTTTCCCCTAATCAGTCTTATATATTAGTATATATATAATTTTTTTCTTGGGAGTATAGTTGCTTTACACTGTTGAGTTAGTTTCTGTTACACAACAGAGTGGACCAGCTGTATGTATACATACACTCCTCTTTTCTGGATTTCCTTCCCATTTAGGTCATGACAGCATTGAGTAGACTCACTGAAATGATACTAATAGTCACTGAAATCACAGCTCTGTGTGTGCGTGCTGTTGTTAAACTAAATTATTTCCCTGTGGTTTTGAGATCCAAGTGCTCAACTCTGCCTTTATTGTCTTTAAATGTACTTAGATATTCCAGACTGATAAAATCTTTTTTTGTGTGTCCTGGGTTTTTTCCACCCTTGACTTACTCTTCCCAGTGTGACTTCCTTTGTTTCTGAAGTGGAGCTGTAAATATAAAATAACATCGTGGCATATAATGGAGAAAATAGTTGATGAGGACCCTAAATTATTATCAACATAGTGGAAAATTAAGGGAGGTCTTAAAGCATTATGCTTGACATTTTGGAGGTGAAGCAAAAGGAGGTCTTGGGGATGGCCTTGCTACCCTGAGTTTGTATGTTGGTATTATTTCTCCCCCAGGGAACCAGTGTGTATGTGCTTTCTGTGTGCCAGGCAGTTGTAAGTCAGTGGGATCTCAGAATCTGAAAGGATCTTTGAGGTCATATAGTTGACCCTTTTTTTGGTGCTAGTGGTAAAGGACCTGCCTGTCAGTCCTTTATACCTCCTCCTCCCATACTGTGGAATCTGTATTTTTCACAGTTATATTGTGAACATTTTCCTGTTTGATTGAAACTGATTGAAAAGCTTATTAATAATCAAGGACTAATCAGTCAGACCCAGGGGTTCCATCCCTGGGTCGTGAAGATCCCCTGGAGAAGGGCATGGCAGCCCACTCCAGTATTCCTGCCTGCGGAATCCCATGGACAGAGGAGCCTGGTGGGCTACAGTCCATGGGGTCACAGAGAGTCGGACACGACTGAAGCGACTGAGCATGCACACACATGCAGTCCACCCCTTTACTTTGTGGGTTAAAAAAAGATAAGCATTTGAGTCAAGAAGGACTGGAATTGTGAAGTTAGGGGTCCTGATGACTCTTAAAGATGGTTAGTTATAAAAGGATGACAAAATTGGAGTCTCAAGTTGAATTCAGCCATAAAGGTTGAATTCGGATGCCCGAGTCATAAAGCTGATTTAGGTCACGCTTAGCAAACTGCTGCATGAGTTTTCTGTCTTATTTAGGGAGGCCTGGAACCCTAATGATATGAATTGTATGCCTCCATAGCAGAAGGTGAAAATCCTATTTTCTTGAGAAATGGAAACTCTTGGAGAAATTAGTTTATGCTCTAGGCACTTGCACATCAAGGTAACTGTTCTGGAAAGATTCTTCAGCAAAATCCATCTGAAGATCTTATTAAAAAAACAAACAAACCTGGTTTTACACCTCCTGCTCCCATACTGTGGAATCTGTATTTTTCACAGTTATATTGTGAACATTTTCCTGTTTGACTGAAACTGATTGAAAAGCTTATTAGTAATCATATTAATGACATGGACTTACCATATGTAATGTTTAACCTTCCTCCTAATCTTGGACATTTAATTTATAGCTTTTTCTGCTGACTACTTGGTGACTGCATGTTTACAGTACACATCTTTGCTCACGTAGAACGCAGTCCTAAACAGTGGAGTTGCTGAGCCAGAGATGTGGCTGTCTTACGGCTCTTACGGATGGAGGCTTCGGTTTACATCCTACTGACAGCATCCGTGCGCCCGTCACTGTAGCCGCCAGCAGAGCGCACAGATGGCCTGTACTTTATTACAGTAAGTGGTGCGCTTTGTGGGCATTCTTGAAATTAAATCTCGGTTCGCATTCACGACTCTCTCTTACAAATAACTTCTGGAAGTGGAATTGAAGAGTCAGTGAAGGCAGGTTTCAGGGCTTCTATTGCTTCAGGCCTAATTGTGTTCCAGAAAGGAGAGTTGGTACCTGCTCCCAGCACTGGGGGTGTAGGGATGTTTGCCTTGATCCTGGTTGGTGCCACATACTGTAATCTTACTGTCCTTTGCTGATTTATAGGTGGAAAATGTCACTGTGTCCTGTTTTAAGGATACATTTCCTTGATTTCTGGGATGATTAAATATTGAAAAATGTTAAGCCTTTGGGCCCCTTCTTTTTGTGTAGCTTCCTGTTTATTTCCTTTGGCTATTACGGTATTGCTTTGCTTCTATTAAAGTAATGCTGTGTTGTAAATGCCTCCCCCAGTCTCTTCACTGAATTGCAACTTAAAAAAATAAATATTAGAAGCCTTTGATCCCTTTGTCATCAAGTTTGTTCAACTTTTCTTCCATGGATTCCATTTTTGCTTGGATTCCAGTACAAGTGGCTAAACTTATCTTGAAGTGAAATTTCATTTATGTTTTCCTGTTGTTCTTTTTGTAGTTTCATTTATTACAGTTACCTCTCAGATTCATCTGGGACTTATTTGGAGTTTTGGTTTGTCATGCAGGAATTCAGCTTAATTTTTTTCTAAAAAGCTGATTGTCACATTATGGGAAAATCTAATGTGGTACACTTTAAAGTGACTGCAGCAAAATAGCATTCTCCTTAATTATGCAAGTCGTACATGCTTATTATAAGTGAATGAAGGCAGAATGAGTATTTTAGTAAACAAATCATGAACCCGTGGGTAGTGGGGTACAGGTCTGGCACCTGGGTTTGTATCTGGGCTCCTTACCTTCTTGTTGTATGGCCTTAAACAGGTTACCTGACTTTGGGACTCATACTTACTTTTCTTCAAAGTAAAGTAGAAAAGACAGGCCTATCCCCCAGATGGTTGACGTGAGGATGAGATGAGATAGTATGTGTAAAGTATGTATAGTGGAGGGTGTTGTGAATATAAATACAGTTATAACAAGTGGTAGGTCTATAGTGATAACAAATGAAGACCCCCCCTCCCCCCACCAGCCCTTGTCTTCCAGAAGTCTGTGCTGTAGTCTGTAGACTTTCTGCATGAATAATGTATATTGCTCTTTGGCCTCCTTGCTGCTGCTGCTGCTAAGTTGCTTCAGTCGTGTCCAACTCTGTCCGACCCCATAGACGGCAGCCCACCAGGCTCCCCCTTCCTGGGATTCTCCAGGCAAGAACACTGGAGTGGGTTGCCATTTCCTTCTCCAATGCATGAAAGTGAAAAGTGAAAGTGAAGTCGCTCAGTCAGGTCCAACTCTTAGCGACCCCATGGACTGCAGCCCACCAGGCCTCTCCATCCATGGGATTTTCCAGGCAAGAGTACTGGAGTGGGGTGCCACTGCCTTCTCCGTTGGCCTCCTTAGTTGTCTGTAATTACATGGATTCAGATGTCATCAGCCCGAATGAGGACTGTCATCAGTTCTTTGTTAGACCAGGACTTTCAAGTTTATGTGTGTGCTCTGCAATAAAGTCACCTGGAGCTTTGTCAAATGGCAGGAACTTGAGCCCCATACTTGGGAATTCTGATTCAGTTACTGTTGGGCGGGCCTGGGTTTATCTTGTGAAAACATTCTGAGGTGATTTGTGCATCTTGATTTTGTATTACCCTAGTTAAAAAGTGACTTGTCAGACATGATTTTGATTTGTGGGATGTTATCAAACTGGTGGGAGGGGAAACAGTTAAAGGAATTGGCATAATTTTCCAATCAAGGACTTATCCTGGAGTTGAGACTTCTGTGTTGAGATTTATTACTGACTAAATGCAGCAATATTTGACCTAGGTTAATGAAGAGTGTTAGTTTGTGTGTTAATACGCTATATACAGTTGAGTAATGGAAGGAATGCTTATTTTGTGCCTGCTAGGGGCCTTTGTGGAACATCTTTGGACTTAGAAATCTGCTCTTGAGCCCAGGGTTTACTTGTTTTTCCTTTTTTCAAAGCCCTATAATAAAGGCAGCTCATCTCCGTGGTTCTCTGTGGTTGTGTCATAATCCTGACTCGTAACTCAGTAAGTGTATCAGTGCACAACCAGTTTTTCTCACCTGATTTTGGTTTTTAATTGCCAACAGCTTTCTGTTTGCCCTGTTTTACACCCGGGTCACATTTCTCCAGTACATAAACTATGGTGGCTGTCCTGTGAAAAGCACACATTGCCCTCCTGTAACTTGTCAGTTGCCTACATTCAGTTTTCACAAGTCACTCTTTATCAGCAGTTAGCTTCCCTGAAAGTGCATTTTGTTATTTTGAACAATAGAAGAGAGAAGTCAGAATCTTAACAGTAGTGCTAGTATCCGGAAATTTGTTTTAGTTTAATTCATTTAGCATTCAGGGTGAATTTAAAATGTAAAATTCAGACTACTAACTAGGTAGTCTTCCCGGAACAGGCTGTTTGTCATGCCTGTGCATAGCAGGAAATCAGGAAATGATGTTGTTTGGTGTCGCTACAGAATTAAAAAAATCTTTGAGATACTGCTTTCAACAACCTTATTGAAATGACTTTTGTGCAGAGCTATCTCTGTCTAGTTTGAGGGGCCTGTGGCCAGGGCAGTACTAGCAGCAGTGTGCACCTGGGTCGTGATAGGGCTCTGCCTGCTTGATGGGCCCGTGTACTAATTGCTGCACGCACAGGCACACACGTAGGTCATTCACTCTGAGCACGTTGTTTTCCTGTTTTGTCAGCAGAGAAATCAGTATGAATATAGGGTTGACTTTAGGTTTGGAATATCATTACCGTGTGTGTTAACTATAGCTGTCATTCCCCGTGTACAGTGGAGCTGTAGTCATCTGGGTAATTAAAAAATAATGTATGCACGCTGTGCCTGTGCTCTCTTTTCCCTGAATTAATGTCACAGGCAGTTTATCTTAAATGGTTAAGACATTAGTGAGTGTGGGCCTTAGAGTAACTCTGCTTTGAGTCCAAGTTTTACTCAGTATGGATGCCCCTGGGCAAATTTCCTAACTTCTGTGCTTTGGTTTCCTCATGTACATAGTGAGAATGCTAGTCGTACGTACGTACTTGATAAGATTGTCATGAAGATTACGTTTGTGAAGGAATACAACAGACGTTCAATAGATGTTCGCTGTCGCCACAGTTATTTAATGGATTAAAGGCAGCTGAAGGTTTCATTTGGGGACATCTGGAAGAGCGTCTCGCTTCTGGCCCCAGTCTCCCTCCACGCGTCTCAGATATATGCATAACTGCGGCCCGAGTGGAACCAGCTGTTTACTCCCTGTGTCTCTCCCTCCTGTCTTTTTTTCTTTTTGTCTCTCTTCATTGAGTGTTTTACTTTAGCTCAGTTTAGTGTTTTTTTTTTTTTTTCCTTAAATGAAGAAAATTATACAACTTTGTTGAAAGACATTAAAGAAGACCTAAATGAACAGAGAGATATGCCAGGTCCATGATAGGAAGTTTCAATATCAGAGTATTTTAGTTGTAAAAGAAGAGAAGTCGAGTCAGTAGGATGGTTGTACTATCAACAGACTCTTGAAAGCAGGGTCCTTATCGCTGGTAATGTTCCCACTGAGACGGAAGGAGTGTTAGAGGAGAAGGCACTCAAAGAGGAGGTGATGGTAGAGTGGCAGGTATGTTAAGGTGTAGGAGGGAGGAGGTGAAAGCACAAGACAAGCACACATGGAATTCTGACTGAGAACTCTAAGCCCCAGCTAACTCCTCAGCAGATGTCCTGGACCTTTGACTTGAGTTACTTACCATTTCAGCTTCCAGGAATGTAACTAGTTTCAAGCCTTCCAGTGAATGGCTAACAGATGAAGAATTTCCATTTATCAGCAAAAATATTTTGGTTAAGAAAGGAGTAAAAAAGTTACGGTATCGGTTACGATCTGAATGGTAAATGTCTGTACATGATATTTTGAACTTTTCCCTCCTTACTGGGAGAAGACACTAACGGAACCTCCTTATACTCTGAGATGTATCCTTGCTGCCATTGGAACATTGAGGGGTAGATGTCTGTGTTGCTGACCACTGGAGAAGGAGGTCAAGATTAGAGAGGTAACTTTCATAGTCATCCTGTCAGGGGGTGCTAATTGAAGCTGTTGGCAAACTCCAGTAAATAAAGATAGGGAAAGAGAGAAGAGGACAAGGGATAAACCCCCGAGGACAGACTGCACTTAAGGAGTGGTGAAAGATTCCGGAGGATGAGCTGCTGAGGTGGAGGACCAGAGAATGGATGAGTAAATTATGGAGAATACACAGTAACTTAATACGAGACATTGGGGCAGGGATGAGGATGGCAAAACTTTGATAGGAGAAATAAAGGTGTGGCTAAATGGACAGAATGAATATTCATGCTTCCAGATAAGATCAACAATGTTAAAATAACACTTCTCTACCTAAGAGTGATGTACTAATCATTTAATTCTTTTTATATATTACTGAATTCTGTTCACTATTATTCAGTATTATTGTCTTATATTGATGAGAGAAATGTATCTGTCATTTTCTTTTTTGGTGCTTTCTTTGGTTTGGGTATCAGGGCTGGTAAGATGGACTGGGAGGTGTCCCCCCACTCTGGAAGAGAGTGTATGTAATAGATCATTATGTTGGGTTGGCCAATAAGATGCAGTGGAAAAACCTGAAGGAACTTTTTGGCCAACCCAGTACTTTAAACACTTGGTAGAAATTCTCCAGTGGAAGCATTCGGGGCTGGACATTTCTTTTGGGGGACGTTTCTGTTGTAATTTTAAAATGACAAAGTCAGTTTGTTTCATAGTTGGAGGACTGTTTCCTATCGGGTGAGTGTGGCCGTTTGTGTTTCTCGAGGCATTGGTCCCTTTTGTCTGAGTCGTCAAACTCAGGTGTGTTGAGTTGTTCCTAGTCTTCCTTTATTAGCCTTTTGATGCCTGCAGGACTTGTGTGATATCCTGTTTCATTCCCATTGTTGGTGATTTGTATCTCTTCCTTTGTCAGTCTTGAGCAGGTTTGTCAGAATTGTTGAGGAACCTCTTCGTTTTATTGAGTTTTGTCTTTATGTTTTTGATTTCATTGATTTATCCTCTTTATTATTCCTTTCCTTCTGCTTACTTTATTTTGTTCTTGTAGGTTCTTGAAATAGGAGTTCAGGTTATTGATCTGAAATGTTCCCTCTTTTCTAACATAAGTATCCATCTATCTATAATCTTATTTCATCCCCACAATAACCCTGGAGGTACGTAGGGATTTTCAGTATCACTGTAAGAAGGAAATTATGTAATATTCTTAAAATTTCAAAGCTTAGTTCTGAACCAGAGATTCTGGCTGCAAGTCCAGATGGCCTGCAAGCCTCCTCCCAGCTGTGAAAGTCTCTCTTTATTTTCAGTGTTTCATTTCCCTTGAATCAAGACTCCATAGGCTCTAAATCTCAAACTTGTTTGAAAATGAAAATGTAAACTAAGACTTTCAACTAGTATAATTATTTATTGAGCAGTGACCTGGCACCCAGAACTATGTGGTATTTTGTAGAGGAGTTTCAAAAGTGGCGAGAAAAATAGTTTCTGCATCCAGCTGGAGAGAAACAAATTGCTTAGATGAAGCTAAGGAACAGTTGAAGTTCGTCAGGAGAGTGATACAGACAACCAACTGTTGTGGTTAGAAAAACACTTTCAGAGGTAGAAAATTTGGCAAAGCAGGTGAACCGATAGTGAATGAAATGAGAAGCACAGATACTTAATGAGCTCAAATTGTTTGACCTCTAGTTATAAAGGGTAAATCAAAACTATAGAATGACATTTTATCAAACTGTTTTTTTTTTTTTTTAATAGCATTCAGTTGGATTTGTTCGGTTAATTAATGCTTAACTGCAGCAACAGACTCAGAAATCTTAGTGGCCTGAGATAACCAAAGTTTCTCACTCTTCCCCATTCAAGTGACTCTCTGCAGTGGTGACCCAGAGGGCTGGGTTGCTTTTAATCTCGCCACTCCATAGTTTTAGAGTTTTTTCCTTTCATTCTCTCAAGTAGTTGGGGGAAGAAGAATCCATCCCTGTTCTTAAGAGCCTTGTATGGGAAATGATACCCTGCTTCTTCTCATGTTCCCTCTGGCAGGAACTAGTCTTCCGATTCCAGCCAAACTGTAAGGCAGAGAGGGGAATGGAGGAGAGCAGATCCATACTGGTGGAGTAAAAACCGTCTCTGTCACACTGTGACTGGTCAGCTCTTGGGCAACAGATGCCCTCTGTGTTGTTGGTGGGAGGATAAATGGCCATCTTTTTAGTAGACAGTAATTTTTAAAATAAGATATTCTTGCACTGACCCATGTTAAATTTTTTTTTTCTTTCCTGAGGAGATACCCGTGGATGTGTATCCACGGTGGATGTGTGCAAAGATAGCTACAAGAATAGTTGTTAGAGCTTTGATTATGATGAAAAATTGAAAACAAATGTCTAACAAAAGAGGATTGGTTAAACAAATTATGATGTTTCTGTCTTCAGTTATTGACCATCATATGGTATAGCATGTAATGATGTGGGTCTTTGGGAAACATCAGATTACAGAAAGGAACATATGTCCCATTTTTGTAAGCATGTTTATTCATGTGTATAGTAAAGACTGGAGGAGGTCTCTGGTTTTGGCAAAATAGCAGACTAGATCAATATAAACTCCTTGCTACACAATGCATATTTTGCTTTCAGGAAAGAAATTCTCATTAAAATTAAAAAAGTGGAATGGGGGCAGGAGAGGTTGGGGATTTAAAAAGCATCTGATGAACAGTCTGATGCTATAGTCTCTTAAGGTATTTGCCGGTTTTGGTAACTTGCAGTTTAGTTCCCACAGAAATAAGAGAAAGAGCCTTGTGCCTGTGAATGTCAGACTGAGACACCAGATGAGAGTATGGATCTTCAAAAGGTTGAACATTCACTAAAGGAATGGGTAGACTAGAAAAAGATAAAGTCTCTGTTAGCAAGATCCAGAACTGGTTGGGGAAGGGAATATTCACTGAGAACTCAGAACCATTTTCCCTTCATATGAGTTTTGTGTTCAAATTTACATTTACTTGTGGCTTCTGGGAGACTCTCCAGACTGAGAGATCGACATAAAAAGCAGTCCAAAGCTGATGATAATAGAATCAGCAGACAGAAGAGACTCGGCACATGAAGGGCAGGAACAGAAAACGTGAGAAAGAGTAGGTGCTATCATAAAAAGAAGGCAGGTTTTAAAGAAGAAGCCAACAGAATTTCTGGAAATGTAAAAGAGTCATTGAAATCAAAACCCAGTGGTTTGGGTAAACAACCCCTTAGACACAAGAGAGAGAATTAATGAGTTAGATCAAGAGTTGGCCAACTGTGGCCTGTGGGCTAAATCTCGGTTGTGGTTTCTTTTGGATGGTAAGAATGGTTTTTTATATTTTTAAAAGATACAAAAAAGAGACAAATGAAAATATTCTACTTAAACTGGATGTGGCTCCCAAAGCCTAGTATGTTTACTCTCTGGCTCTTTACTAAAAACATCTCCTGACCCTTCAACTGGGTAGATAACGAGGGCATTTCCAGATGGTAGTACAAAGGGTAAAAGAATACAGAGGAAAGGTTTAAAGACATGGAGAATGGAATGAGGAAGTCTGACATATGTCATACCTTCAAAAAGGAGAGAATGAATGACAGGTCCTATACAAAGAGTTAATGACTAAACAAACAAACAGATAATGATTGAACATTTTCTAGAATAATGAAAGACACGCATCTTAAGAACCAGAAAGTTAGAGTGCCGAGCATCCCACTCACCTCCCGCTCCTGCCCCCTGCTCCAGATTCCACATGTAGACATAGAAGAACTCCAAAGCTGAAGAGATCTTAAATATAGCCAGCATGAAGAGTCAGGTTATCCACAAGGTACAATAGTTAGACCGACATCTCACTTCTCAGCAACAGTAATAGAATCCAGAGGATTCTTCAGTTGGTGGAAAGGAATTATTACTCTAGACTGGTGCATGCAGTTGGATCATTATTTAGGATTTAGGGTGAAATAAAGTGTTTCACATAAAACTCACCACCAACAGACTCTGACTGGAGGAACTACTTTAGGAAAAAAGAAATAATCAGAGGGAAGGAATGAAATGTAGAAAGAAGTAGAGCTCTGAGTAAGGAGCTTGGTAACTATGTGGGTGAATCTAAACAAGTACGAATTGCATTTATGATAGTAAGGCTAATGTTGAGTGGGTAGAAACATGGTGGATCTAAAATATCAGTCAGTATTGATGTAAAAGTCAAGAGAGGTCATCATAGGTAAAGTTGTTTAGTCGCTAAGTCGTGTCCGACTCTTTGCGACCCCATGGACTATAGCCCGTCAGACTCCCTTGTCCATGGGATTTCCCAGGCAAGAATACTGGAGTGGGTTGCCATTTCCTTCTCCAGGGGATCTTCCCGACCTAGAGATCGAACTCAATGCGTCCTGCTTGGCAGATGGATTCTTTACCTCTGAGCCACCAGGGAAGCTCCAGTCATAGGTAAAGATCTTTTATTAATTGAGAAGAGGGACAGAATACTAGAGATAATGTTAAACTTTCAATTAATGTCATAAATTGAATATATAACTTCCAGACTGGTTCAGTTTAGTTCAGTCGCGTACGACTCTTTGTGACCCCATGAATTGCAGCACGCCAGGCCTCCCTGTCCATCACAACTCCTGGAGTTCACTCAGACTCACGTCCATCTATTGGTGATGCCATCCAGCCATCTCATCCTCTGTCATCCCCTTCTCCTCCTGCCCCCAATCCCTCCCAGCATCAGAGTCTTTTCCAATGAGTCAACTCTTCGCATGAGGTGGCCAAAGTATTGGAGTTTCAGCTTCAACATCAGTCCTTCCAAAGAACACCCAGGACTGATCTCCTTCAGAATGGACTGGTTGGATCTCCTTGCAGTCCAAGGGACTCTCAAGAGTCTTCTCCCAACACCACAGTTCAAAAGCATCAATTCTTCGGCGCTCAGCTTTCTTCATAGTCCAACTCTCACAGCCGTACATGACTACTGGAAAAACCATAGCCTTGACTAGACGGACCTTTGTTGGCAAAGTAACGTGGTAGAGGGTTTAAAAAACATAACAAACTTATCAACTAAAAGTCAGGAAAGAGATGGGAAATAGACAAAAGTGATAAGTAACCCCTCTTCAAAAAAGACTGTTAGTAAATCTTAATGTATCACAAAAGTGTAAGTAGATCAAACACTAGTTTAAAGTCAAAGGTTGTTAAATTAGAGTTCTATTAAAAGAATGAAATATTGTTCTCAAGTGTTTCTAAGGGGCACCTAAATATAAGGAAAGACATGGAAAGTTTGCTGGGAAAAGAATGGAAAAAGTTAAGCTAGGCAAATATTAGCTGAGAGCTGAGTGTCCGACCAAGTGGCAGGCAGTGCCCAAATATCCATCGAGAGTTCAGTGGATAAACAAAGTGGCGGGATGTGCCTACCATGGAATATTATTCAGTCAAAAAGAAGGATGAAGTTCTGTGCTGCAACACAGATGAACATTGAAACATGCTAAGTGAAATAAGTGAGTTCCATAAAGACAGATATTGTATGGTATTCCTTATGAATATTTAGAAAAGGCAAGTTCGTAGAGACAGTAAAGTAGAGATTACCAGGGGCTGGGATTGATTATATTCTTTGCAGCCAAAGATGGAGAAGCTCTATACAGTCAGCAAAAACAAGACTGGGAGCTGACTGTGGCTCAGATCATGAACTCCTTATTGCCAAATTCAGACTTAAATTGAAGAAAGGGGGGGAAAACCAGTAGACCATGCAGGTATGACCTGAATCAAATCCCTTATGCTTATATAGTGGAAGTGACAAATAGATTCAAGGGATTAGATCTGATAGAGTGCCTGAAGAACTATGGACGGAGGTTCATGACATTGTATAGGAGGCAGTGATCAAGATCATCCCCAAGAAAAAGAAATGCAAAAAGGCAAAATGGTTGTTTGAGGAGGCCTTACAAATAGCTGTGAAAAGAAGGGAAGCAAAAAGCAAGGAGAAAAGGAAAGATATAGCCATTTGAATGCAGAGTTCCCAAGAATAGCAAGGAGAGATAAGAAAGCCTTCCTCAGTGATCAAAGCAAAGAAATAGAGGAAAACAATAGAATGGGAAAGACTAGAGATCTCTTCAAGAAAATTAGAGATACCAGGGGAACATTTTATGCAAAGATGGGCACAATAAAGGACAGAAATGGTCTGGATCTAACAGAAGCAGAAGATATTAAGAAGATGTGGCAAGAATACACAGAACTATACAAAAAAGAACTTCACAACTCGGTTAATCATGGTGGTGTGATCACTTACCTAGAGCCAGACATCCTGAAATGCAAAGTCAAATGGGCCTTAGGAAGCATCACTACGAACAAAGCTAGTGGGGGTGATGGAATTCCAGTTGAGCTATTTCAAATCCTAAAAGATGATGCTGTGAAAGTGCTGTACTCAATATGCCAGCAAATTTGGAAAACTCAGCAGTGGCCACAGGACTGGAAAAGGTCAGTTTTCCTTCCAATCCCAAAGAAAGGCAATGCCAAAGGATGCTAAAACTACCACACAATTGCACTCATCTCACACGCTAGTAAAGTGATGCTTAAAATTCTCCAAGCCAGGCTTCAGCAATATGTGAACCGTGAACTTCCTGATGTTCAAGCTGATTTTAGAAAAGGTAGAGGAACCAGAGATCAAATTGCCAACATCCGCTGGGTCGTGGAAAAAGCAAGAAAGTTCCAGAAAAGCATCTATTTCTGCTTTATTGACTATGCCAAAGCCCTTGACTGTGTGGATCACAATAAACATGGAAAATTCTGAAAGAGATGGGAATACCAGACCACCTGACCTGCCTCCTAAGAAATCTGTATGCAGGTCAGGAAGCAACAGTTAGAACTGGACATGGAACAACAGACTGGTTCCAAATAGGAAAAGGAGTATGTCAAGGCTGTATATTGTCACCCTGCTTATTTAACTTCTATGCAGAGTACATCATGAGAAACGCTGGACTGGAAGAAGCACAAGCTGGAATCAAGATTGCTGGGAGAAATATCAATAACCTCAGATATGCAGATGACACCACAGTTATGGCAGAAAGTGAAGAAAAACTATCAAGAGCCTCTTGATAAAAGTGAAAGAGGAGAGTGAAAAAGTTGGCTTAAAACTCAACATTCAGAAAACTAAGATCATGGCATCTGGTCCCATCACTTCATGGCAAATAGATGGGGAGGTAGTGAAAACAGTGACAGACTTTATTTTGGGGGGCTCCAAAATCACTGCAGATGGTGACTGCAGCCATGAAATCAAAAGACGCTTGCTCCTTGGAAGGAAAGTTATGACCAACCTAGATAGCATATTAAAAAGCAGAGACATTACTTTGTCAACAAAGGTCCATCTAGTCAAAACTATGGTTTTTCCAGTGGTCATATATGGATGTGAGAGTTGGACTATAAAGAAAGCTGAGCGCCGAAGAATTGATGCTTTTGAACTGTGGTGTTGGAGAAGACTTTTGAGAGTCCCTTGGAGTGCAAGGAGATCCAACCAGTCCATCCTAAGGGAGATCAGTCCTGAGTGTTCATTGGAAGGACTGATGTTGTATCTGAAACTCTAATACTTTGGCCACCTGATGTGAAGAACTGCCTCATTGGAAAAGACCCTCATGCTGGGACGGACTGGGGGCAGGAGGAGAAGGGGACGACAGAGGATGAGATGGTTGGATGGCATCACCGACTCAATGGACATGAGTTTGAGTAAACTCCAAGAGTTGGTGAGGGACAGGGAGACCTGGTGTGCTACAGTCTGTAGGGTCGTAAAGAGTCAGGATGGAGTGACTGAACTGAACTGAACGGGGAACAGGGAGGTGAGTTACCGCCTCCTGGTTACAGAGTTCTGCTTGAGGTGATGGAAAACTTTTGGAAATGGTAATGATGGTTGTACAACATTTTGACTGTAATTAATGCTACAAGCTATACTCTTTAAAAATAATTAAGATGGCAGTTTTATGTTGTATATGTTTTATCACAACAATGAAATTTTTTTTACAAAAGCTGAGTGACTGATACTAATATCAGCCAGAGTAAACTTTAAGGCAAAAAGTATTTCTAGGGGTAATGAGAATCTCTAAATAATTATATTCCTTCTAACTGCCTGACAGAAAATATGCCATCTCTTGGGAAAATTGTATTTACTACTGTATTTATAGTACTTTTAAACAATGTCTAGAACACAGTAAAAAAAATCTTAAGATTGCAAAGAAACAGGTAAACAGGATGTACAATCAAGAGAAAAATAGTAGAATAAAGTCTACAGGTGTGCCAGACACTAAAATCAGGTAAGGAATTTTACTCTTATAAATATGCTAAAGAAAATAGAATAAGAGATGCAAAAAATAAATAGAGAAATGGAATCTCTAACAAGGGACTTAATGGACATTCCAGAACTGAAATGTATAATGCCTGAAATTAAGAATTTATTGGGTGGAATTAACCTTTAACTAGATATAGCAGAAGAAAGATGTGGTAAACTCAAAATCAGATCAGTTGAAATTATTCAAGCTAAAGCTTTATTAGATGAAAAGAATACTGAGTATTGCAGAGTAACTGAATCGTTACTCTGATTCAGAGTAATGCACAGGATAAATTGATGGGGAATTGAGATTAGGCATAATGGTTTGTTATGGTCCAGTATTAGGGTGAAGACAGTAGAATAAAAGGAAGGGATAAATGCACACATTGTAAATTATTATTATAAATATATTGTTACTGTAATTATTATAAAAAAGAATGGATATAGTTTGGCAGATCTAAAAATAACTCCAGGACTTGTAGCCAATAATAGACTACAAAATTGAGATTCTGTGCAGGGTGATTTTTACTATCTAATTTTTATAACAATCCTGAACATGAGTTTTTTACTTATGAAAAAACTGCAGCTCATCATGGTTAAGTGACCATCTAAGAGCTTGCCAAGCTGTGATTTGATCCAGGTCTGGCCAGGAGGTCTATACTCTTTCCTGTATATCACATTGTTTCTAGTTTGTAAAAGGGGAAGAATGTAGTATCTTGGGCAGATTTTAAAGTTTTTGGAAAGAGGGAATATTTGGAATCACTAAGTGGCTATGCTGTGTCCTAGAGGAGGTAGCCGCTAAATTGTGTCTGACTCTTTGCGACCCTGTGAACTGCAGCACGTCAGGCTTCCCTGTCCTTCACTATCTCCCAGAGTTTGCTCAGATTCATGTCCATTGAGTCAGTGATGTCATCCAACCATCTCATTCTCTTGTCACCTCCTTTGGGAGCTGGAAATGCTGGTCTGCTAGTGCAGAGCAGAAAGGCTAGGGTGGGAGTAGTAGCTTTGGGGGTTGAAGCCATCTGAATGGATGGATTCATTATCAGATTATGTCAGAAGCCTTGGGGAGCACTTTTTGTATGAGGTAGGAGCACCAGTGGGTGCCAGCAAAGCAGAAAGGGACGAGTCAGGGAGACAGGTGGAATACCAGAGAGTGCAGTGTCACGGGCAACCAAGGGAAAGTTGAGAATTTGTAGAATGGGAAAGTAATTGGTGATATAATTCATTTATTTAACAGATGTTTACAGAGAAGCTAACCATGTGCCTGGCACTGTGCTGAGACCTGGTGATACGGGGCAGTGGTCCAGGCAGACAAGGTTCCTACCCCCAACAGTGAGGTTTTGTTGGGAAAGATAGGTAATAAAAAGTCAGGAAAGAGATATTATGAAGGAGATCAGTAGGTCAGTGCCAGAAAGTGTCAGGGGCTAAGAAAGGCTGCTTTAAACGGGAATATCAAGAAGTGAAAATCTGAAGGGTGAGGAGTCAGCCAGAGGGGAGCCTGGGGAAGAGCATTTGAGATGGAAAGATCAGCAGGTAGAAGGCCTCTGAAGCAGTTGAGAGCTTGGGCAGTTGAGGAATTGAAAGGTGGCCAGTGCAGCTCAAGCTGAGCAAGCACGTGCGGCAGGGATGTCCTGTGGGAGAGAGAGTAGCTTGGTGGTCACGAGCTAGGGCTTCCCTTGTGGCTCAGCTGGTAAAGAATCAGCCTGCAATGTGGGAGACCTGGCTTTGATCCCTGGGTTGGGAAGATCCCCTGGAGAAGGGAAAGGCTACCCATTCCAGTGTTCTGGCCTGGAGAATTCCATGGACTGTATAGTCCATGGGTTTGCAAAGAGTCGGACACGACTGAGCGACTTTCAGGAGCTAGTTATGAAGGACCTGGCAGTGCAGTGGGAGAGCGCTGAACGTTTTTAAGGGACGGAGAGCCATGGTTGAACTCAAAGTTTAAAATGATGCTTCTGGTTGCTGCGTGTAGAAGGCATCGTAGGGCGCAGGCTGACAAGTTGGGCGTTCAGTGCAGTGGCAGATGACAGAATCAGTGAGGCGTGTGTATTGCATGTGGAGTTACATGGATAAGGAGACTGCTCCTTATCAGTGTTTCATGTGACTTATTTCTAGATCCTAGTACCTTCATTATCATGCTCCAGAGAATGGCAGAAGAGATTCTAAGTGTTTTTGTTTTTCTTTTGTGCTTGAAATGATGGATTTAGCTGTTTGGGAAAGAAAGTTCATGCTTCAGAGCACTGATGACACTTTTGCCTAATTCCAGTGAAAGATGGAACTTGATGGGGATAGAAATTTTAGAGTCAATGTTGAATTACTGGTTTCCATCAGGGCACTTGTTTCTTTTTCCAGTTCTGTTCACTGTAAGTTGGTGGTGCTAGCAATATGAGATTGTGTAGTCAGTCTCCAGGTGACTTTTTAAAGACATCTTGTTTAGACTCTGTATAGTTTGTTTTTGAGTTTTTAATATGAAAAATGTTAAACACATGTAAAAGCAGGCCCGAGTTTCTCCCCATCATTCAGTGTCAACAGCAGTCTGGTCATGACTCATCTTGTTTCACTGATACCCCAGAGTTCTTACCACCACGCTTGTCCTATTTATTTTTAAGCAAATTCCAGATAAATCGTCGGTAAATATCTCAGTATATACTTCTAAAAGGTAAGGACTTTTCTACATTGTAGTGCTTTGGTTTATTCCCTCTTGGAGCACATAAACAGGTAACCATATAGCTGGATGGTTTGCCTTTGAGAGTGCCAATTTACGCTTATTGTCCAAGTGTATTTATTGATAGGACCGCTTTTCACTTAAAATACTGTCTCCATTTGAACAATAAATTCTGTGATCGCCTTGTATACATGAGAAGCCTTTTCACAGTGGACAGTTAATAAATTCTTCAGTATTGAGTATTTCTCTAATAGCTTGTCGCTTCTCTGTCTTCTATCAGGAGAGAAGCCCCGGAGGTGACTGTTTCAGGAGATGACGCACCGAAGCGCAGTGCTGCGTGAGCCAGAGAGGAGGGGCCTGAGCCACAGGGTGAGAGGGGGTGGAGCGGCCGAGTCGCCCGGATTTTGCCACTTGTTTTCCTCCACCCCATCCTTTCTTTGTTAGGATTTGCTCATAAATGCAGAGCACATTTTTTTATTTTGAAAACAAAAAAGGATATTTTTAACATTTGAATTAAAAGGATAATGCTTTAATATTGACCTACATGGATATTTGGTAAGCTGCTAAACTAAATTACCCAAGTTTAGGTTTTTTTCCATGATTGATTACTATTTGGGTTTTGTTGTCCTTATCTCATGGTCTGCTTACTCAAACCTCTTAGTAACATTGTCATCACTTTCTATTTTTATCTAAAAGGAGAGATGACTCTATCAAACATTTAATAGTTACACATGGTTAGCAAAGGTGGAAGCTAGAGAGACTGACTGAGCATCCATAAAGTGAAAGTGAAGTCGCTCAGTCGTGTCCAACTCTTTGCGACCCCATGGACTGTAGCCTACCAGGCTCTTCCGTCCATGGGATTTTCCAGGCAAGAGCGCTGGAGTGGATTGCCATTTCCTTCTCCAGGGGATCTTCCCGACCCAGGAATGGAACCCGGGTCTCCGGCACTGCAGGCAGATGCTTTTACCGTCTGAGCCAAATGCTGGCCATAAATTACCTCTCATTTTACACTGTCTTGGGGTAGTTTCCTTGCTGTTTGTCTGTGTGTTTTTTAGGCTAAAAGTAGTTCCCTGAGGTCAAAGATTATTTTACATCCTGGCTTCTCCCACGGTTATACTTAGCATGTCTTAGACATGAAGGAGTATGATGAATACTCTTTGGAGGAAATGAATGAAGGAAGTTGGAGGTATTTTTGGCATGAAGTGAAGTCTCTTAGTTGTGTCCGACTCTTTGTGACCCTATGGACTGTAACCTATCAGGTTACTCTGACCATAGGATTTTCCAGGCAAGAATGCTAGAGTGGGTTGCCATTTCCTTCTCCAGGGGGATCTTCCTGACCCAGGGATCAAACCCAGGTCTCCTGCATTGCAGGCAGACGCTTTACCATCTGAGACACAAAAGAAGCCCCTTTTTTTTTTTACTTCTAGATGTACTGAAATTGAGGAGAAAGCAAGTGCAAAAGTTTTATAACTTGTGATAGTAAAGTTTGGTAAGAGAAAAGGACTGGGAATGCTGGTTCAAGATTTATTAACCTAAAGTATCCTCCTTTATTTTCATAGCAACACAATGTATTGTTATCTCCACGCATTTATCTTTGTTTTGGGAGATTAGAAACCTGAGGCCTAAAGTCTCACAGCAAATCTCTGTAAAAGATAAGAAATAATATCCCCATTTCTAAGTACAGCGTTCTTTCTGAAAGACCAAGTTACTATTTATATAGAAGATAAATGAGAAGCAAGCTGGGAAATACATTTTTGTCTCTGGATTACTGCACCCACTGCTGGTGAAGATCCAGAGAGTTCTCTTCAGCTCTTTTCCACCACTTTGAATATAATAAAAGGAGCTCCTCACAGAGGTGTTTTTTTTTTTTTTTTGCTTTTCCCCAATACTTAAAGAGGCAATTTTCCTGTCAGTAATGAACATAGATAGGAGGGTGTTTCTCTGTCTCACCACAATGCCTAAGTCTCAAATAACAAATTGTTATGAACATTTTTGCCCTTTGTTGAATGTAGCTGCTAATCATTTTATACGGCTCTAATTGGAAGAAAGTGGGTGTGTCTGAAACTGCTTTTGGACACTTACCTAATCCATCTCTTACTATTAATAACTCCAAGTACAATATCCATGCCAAAAAATAAAACCTGTATTGGATTTAAAATATTCTTCGAGGCACACACCAGTGATCCAATCCATTGTTCCGTCTTACAAGATTTAGGCATTTTCCAAAAAGTTTCAGAAGTGGGGAAGCAAGATTGTTGAGCATAAGGTCATCAAGACTGACACACTTCTCTTTCTTTTGCAGGCCTGAATATTG
The DNA here is from genome assembly GCF_000754665.1 of Bison bison bison. NCBI lineage: Eukaryota > Metazoa > Chordata > Mammalia > Artiodactyla > Bovidae > Bison > Bison bison. The sequence continues at coordinate 6,077,713 of NW_011494715.1, read as the reverse complement.
GCAGTGACACTTAAGAGGCTGGCATTTATTTCTGTTCTAACCAGCTACCTTGTAACTGTGAAAAGTAACTATGCATATGTGTTGGTCAGCGAAACCAAGGAACAAGAGCTATGGCGGTTGAGGAGGTCTGTCTGATTCCGGGGTGCTTTTCCCTGGCTCCACCATCAGGGACCTTCGCCCTCCCACCTCAACAACCATGTGGTACCCTCTGGCTTTTGACAGAGATTAAGGACATGTTCTTTGGCCTACAGCTAGAACTCAGAATCTGCTGGAGTAGGGTCAGAGACCATTTCAGTCACAGCTGAGGAAGATGAAATTTCCATTCTACTTGGTGCCTTGTCCAGGGAGCACACTAACTCTTGGGAAAGCGTGTTGAGTGAGAAGAGGCTGAGCCTGGCCCACTAGAAACCCGTGGTTATGGCGAGTGAGCCAACGTGACCAGCGGAGGCAAGAGCCGCAGAGGGACTCATGACGGGCTATACCATGTTGCGGAATGGGGGCGCGGGGAACGGAGGTCAAACCTGCATGCTGCGCTGGTCCAACCGCATTCGGCTCACGTGGCTCAGCTTCACGCTGTTCATCATCCTGGTGTTCTTTCCCCTCATCGCTCACTATTATCTCACCACCCTGGACGAGGCGGATGAGGCGGGCAAGCGCATCTTCGGCCCGCGGGCCGGCAGCGAACTCTGCGAGGTGAAGCACGTGTTGGACCTGTGCCGCATCCGCGAGTCCGTGAGCGAGGAGCTCCTGCAGCTGGAAGCCAAGCGGCAGGAGCTGAACAGTGAAATCGCCAAGCTGAACCTGAAGATTGAGGCCTGCAAGAAGAGCATCGAGAATGCCAAGCAGGACCTGCTTCAGCTCAAGAACGTCATCAGCCAGACAGAGCATTCCTACAAGGAGCTGATGGCGCAGAACCAGCCCAAGCTCTCCCTGCCTATCCGCCTGCTCCCGGAGAAGGACGATGCCGGCCTCCCGCCCCCCAAGGCCCAGCGGGGCTGCCGGCTGCACAATTGCTTCGATTATTCCCGGTGCCCTCTGACCTCTGGTTTCCCCGTCTATGTTTATGACAGTGACCAGTTCGCCTTTGGCAGCTACCTGGATCCCTTGGTCAAGCAGGCTTTCCAGGCCACGGCCCGAGCCAACGTTTATGTCACCGACAATGCGGACATCGCCTGCCTTTATGTGATCCTAGTAGGGGAGATGCAGGAGCCTGCCGTGCTGCGGCCCGCCGACCTGGAGAAGCAGCTGTTGTCCCTCCCGCACTGGCGCACGGACGGCCACAACCACGTCATCATCAGCCTGTCTCGGAAGTCGGACACCCAGAACTTACTGTACAACGTCAGCACCGGCCGGGCCATGGTGGCCCAGTCCACCTTCTATGCGGCCCAGTACCGGCCTGGCTTTGACTTGGTGGTGTCGCCCCTAGTCCACGCCATGTCGGAGCCCAACTTCATGGAAATCCCACCACAGGTGCCGGTGAAGCGGAAATACCTCTTCACCTTCCAGGGCGAGAAGATAGAGTCGCTGAGATCCAGCCTTCAGGAGGCCCGCTCCTTTGAGGAGGAGATGGAGGGGGACCCCCCAGCCGACTACGACGATCGGATCATCGCCACCCTCAAGGCCGTCCAAGACAGCAAGCTCGATCAGGTCCTGGTTGAATTCACCTGTAAGAGCCAGCCGAGAGCCAGCCTGCCGACTGAGTGGGCGCTGTGCGGCGAGCGGGAGGACCGCCTGGAGCTCCTGAAGCTCTCCACCTTTGCCCTCATCATCACGCCGGGGGACCCGCGCCTGCTTGTGTCCTCAGGGTGTGCTACCCGGCTCTTCGAGGCCCTGGAGGTCGGGGCTGCCCGGTGGTGCTGGGGGAGCACGTGCAGCCCCCCTACCAGGACGTGCTGCAGTGGAGCGAGGCGGCGCTGGTGGTGCCCAAGCCGCGGGTCACTGAGGTCCACTTCCTGCTGCGGAGCCTCTCGGACAGCGACCTGCTGGCCATGCGGCGCCAGGGCCGCTTCCTCTGGGAGACCTACTTCTCCACCACGGACAGTATCTTCAGCACCGTGCTGGCCGTGATCCGGACGCGCATCCAGATCCCAGCCGCTCCCATCCGGGAGGAGGCCGCGGCCGAGATCCCGCACCGCTCGGGCAAGGCGGCCGGCACCGACCCCAACATGGCGGACACCGGGGACCTGGACCTGGGCCCGGTGGAGACCGAGCCGCCCTACGCCTCGCCCAAGTACCTCCGCAACTTCACCCTCACCGTCACTGACCTCTACCGCAGTTGGAACTCCGCCCCGGGGCCTTTCCATCTCTTCCCCCACACGCCCTTTGACCCCGTGCTGCCCTCGGAGGCCAAGTTCCTGGGCTCAGGGACCGGATTCCGGCCCATTGGTGGCGGGGCCGGGGGCTCCGGCAAGGAGTTTCAGGCTGCGCTGGGCGGCAACGTCCCTCGGGAGCAGTTCACGGTGGTAATGTTGACTTACGAGCGGGAGGAGGTGCTCATGAACTCCTTAGAGAGGCTGAACGGCCTCCCTTACCTGAACAAGGTCGTGGTGGTGTGGAATTCTCCCAAGCTGCCGTCAGAGGACCTGGTGTGGCCTGACATTGGGGTCCCCATCATGGTAATGATAGAGCCACGAGCGGTTTCTTTACCGCGCCAGAGGCTAGTTCATTCTTGATGCTCTCTTTCCTGTAAAGATGCTGTGTGTGTTTTTTTTTTAACCTATTCAGATTCTTACCCTTGCTTCTGTTTGAGTTCTTTCAGGTCTTGCCAGTTCTCTGCTGCTCACTTCCAAAGGCCCCTAAGACGTTCCCATAGGGAGACTGATACTGGCCCTGTGAAGGTTTACAAAACCCTGTCATTGACCTCGTAGACATCTTCTCTGTCCTTACAAAGGGGCTGACGATGAGAATTATGATGAAAAGCTGACGTTTATTTAAGAAGCACTCATAATTTTAGAGTTTATAGAGCTTACAGTAACAGTTATGAGCTAGTATGATTTCTTAACTGAGGCTTAGACATGTTAATTATTTTGCCCAGGGTCACGATTAGCATTTGTGGAGGAGCTGAGCTTTTAGTGTGCCTGATTCCAGGAGCTGTGGTTTTAATCATCTCCCAAAGGGTTTAGGAAGGAGACCTGTTCCATTTCACAGGATTGTCTTCCTCTGGGAGACTGGTGTCAGGGTTTGGTATTTTGGGAGTTGGAGACCTTGGACCTTTTCTGTAGTTTCATTCTCATAAAACTCTTCTCTGTTATGGTTAGGATGATGTATTCTACAGGAAAAGTAATAGCCAAATATGCAGGATAGAGCTTTAGTTCTGAGTACTTTGTTTATCCACCTTCTGTTGTAAGTTTGTCCATCTAGAAGGAGATTACCCATTTCTCTTAAATGTGAGGCCTAAGAACAGATCTCAAGCCACATGGCAACACTTTACCATGCAGCACAGGTACTTTCCAGAAAAGGCAGCAAAGAGGGGCCAAAGTCTGATAAGCCATCACTGCTAGACGCTTGCTTAAGAAAATTAGTCGTTTTTAGCAAGAATTTGCCTTGAAGGGGAACGTTTAGGCTAGACCAGTTTTTGAAATATTTATTTCATTGAGGAGCTAATTCACATGAAATATTTTCTAATCAGCATTATGGTAAATGGGAAAGTATGAGTTTTGGCACAGTAGAGACCTAGGATTAAATAGTCATTTTGTGATCTTTGATAAGTTAATTAACTCCTTTGACTTCAGGATTAAAGAGGGATCTAAGATAATACAGGGCTTCCCTGATAGCTCATTGGTAAAGAATCCGCCTGCAGTGTCGGAGACCTGGGTTCGATCCCTGGGTTTGGAAGATCCCCCAGAGAAGGGAAAGGCTACCCATGCATTCTGGCCTGGAGAATTCCATGGGCTGTATAGTCCATGGCGTCTCAAAGAGTCTGACATGACTGAGCCACTTTTTCTTTCACTGAGATAATACAAGTAGTCAGTTAAGTCGCTCAGTCATGTCGGACTTTTTGTGACCCCATGGACTGCAGCACACCAGGCCTCCCTGTCGCTCACCAACTCCTGGAGTTTCCTCAAACTCATGTCCATTGAGTCGGTGATGCCACCCAACCATCTCATCCTCTGTTGTCCCGTTCTCCTCCCGCCTTCAATCCTTCCCAGCATCAGGGTCTTTTCCACTGAGGCAGTTCTTCACATCAGGTGGCCAAAGTATTGGAGGTTCGGCTTTAGCATCAGTCCTTCCAATGAATATTCAGGACCGATTTCCTTTAGGAGGGACTTGTTGGATCTCCTTGCAGTCCAAGGGACTCTCAGGAGTCTTCTCCAACACCACAGTTCAAGAGCATCAATTCTTTGGCGTTCCACTTTCTTTATAGTCCAACTATCACATCCATACATGACTACTGGAAAAACCATAGCTTTGACTAGATGGACCTTTGTTGGCAAAGTAATATCTCTGCTTTTTAATATACTGGAAAAGTGCCCAATAATTATTTGATTCCTATTTATTCCTTCATGTCAAAGGAGATGGAAGTCAGCATGGATGTTCTGCTTATGTTAAGGACTCACTTCACTGATAAACCTCCTTGTACCCACGACTTAATTTCCCTTGTGTCTTAACTGTTACTACCTTTTTTCTCTTGTACAAATCTTTGTTTTCTTTTTTTTTTTTTACAAATGCCGCTACTTTCTTCCTACTGCTGCTAATCTTTTCTTGTATTTTATTTAATTGAATTTATAATCAGAGACTCTTCAAAGACTGTAGGGTGCTGCAAACTTTTGACCCCAGAATTTATTTTGTATATTAAGAAAGCTTTGTAGACAGGGAGATTTCTCTCTAGACTTCTTCCCAAATACGTTTCACTTTTTTTCTTTCCTAGTTACAACTTTTTGAATGTCATCAAAATTAAAAAAAAAGAAAATCGTTCTGTGAAAGGTCGATGCTCCTCATTAGCAAAGCAGCCTGTGTTTTCCATTTTGCTGAGTTTTCTGTAAATTTGTTAGGGACGTGGAGAAGCTGATGCCGCCACGGTTAACAGTGTCTGAAGTGCAGCAGAGTGCTTGCCAGAATGAGTCCTTCCTTTTAACTCTGGTGGGAGATAAATCGTTCTCTTTGATTACTGAGCCACTCATTGCAGCAATACCATGCTTAGTCAGAAAGGGCCAGAAACTCTCCAGGCTGGGGGCAGCTCTGAATAGCTTGTCCGTATTAGTGGTACACATTTTTTTTTTTTTTCTTTCTCCCTAGTTCCTGTGAAAAAAGAAGAAACTCTTCAAGCTGGAAAATTTCACCCCATTCTCTAAATATTTGGACTGCTTTCTATTCAGTATGTAGGAGAGGCAGGGTTTTTGGGCAGCAGTTGAGTTGCCGCCCTCTGGGGCACAGAGCTATCACGGTGGGCTGAGAGGGAGGGTGGCCCTCCGCGGTGGGAAGTGGTAGTGTTAGGAGCCGTCTGAGAGTGGGTTTTCCGCCGAGGATGCAGACGTGACCTCTTTGTTCATGTTGTTATAGTTAACAGTAGATCTCTGTAAGATGACCGGGCAGTCTTTCAGGTTCCATTCCTTCAGGGAAGATGATTTGAGCTAAAAGAAGCAACCCAGGAGCCTACCTGCCACTTCAGAAAATGTTGGGCAGTCTGTGGGTGTCTTCTGCTCAGGGTGCCATCGTAGCAGCGGGCACAAATGCTGTCGGTCTGTGGGCTGTGAAGTCTGTTGAGCCCTCGGTGTTCAAGTAGAGAGCAGGGTTGTCTCAGGCGTACCTACTGGGGCCTGTGGTGAAATCCCTCTCTCTTTTCCATTACTTACCAAGCAAGGGGGAAGCTACTCTGGGTCTGGCAGAGAGTAAGTGTGATTTTCACTGCCACCCTCCTGCCCAGCATGCTTTATGTAAAGAGAGTTTCAGTTGAGATCAGGTAGGGCCTGTTCGAATTGACAGTGCTGCCCACAGGGAGGTGGGTTCTCTCACCGGGATGGTAGGGATGGCTGCACCAGAGGTATCTTTCTGTCTCTTACTTGTTTGTGAGCAGTTGAATCGGGTTCCTTAGCTCCTTGAGTGGAATGTCATGAATGTTTAATGGAAGTCAAATGGAGGGTGGCGTTGGGCCAGGGGATTTGAAGGCCTGCCTTTTGAAAAGCTCCCTTCTAGGGGGGGAGTCAGCACTTTCATGCATCTTAAAGATTTTCCACTGTTTCCTGGCTGCCGTTGTTTGTAGTGATAGTCAGTGATTTCTCAAATATTTATTTCCCCATAGGTAGTGTGTTATTTTTCTCTGGCCACTTTGAAGACTTTTTCTATACACGTGGTTTCCAGCAGTTTGACTGTGATGCGCCTCTGCGTGGTTTTCTTTGATCTGTGTTCTGATTGGGCTTCACTTAGTCTCTTAAGGGCTTATCCCAGGTGGCTTAGTGATAAAGAACCCGCCTGCCAGTGCAGGAGATGTGGGTTCAATGCCTGGGTGGGGAAGATCCCCTGGAGAAGGAAATGGCAACTCACTCCAGTATTCTTGTCTGGGAAATCTCATGAACAGATGAGCCTGGTGGGCTACAGTCCATGGAGTCACAAAGAGTGGGACAACACTTAGCAACTAAACAAGGCTCTTAAATCTAGTAATTTATGTATTTTAAAATTATATTTGGGGAATTTTTTATTCAATATTTAATCAGGTATTTTTTTCCTCTTTGGGGACTTCATTCTGTGTATACTAGGCATTAAAAAATATATTTTACAATTTTATTTGTCCATTATACTATACTAGGCATTTTGATACTGTCTTGCAGTTTTCGGCAGCTCTGTTCATTGTTTAAAAATCATTTTTTATCTTTGATAATTTCTGTTGATTTGTCGTCACATTTGCTGACTTTGGTGTCTACACTGTTCTTCATTGAGTCAGTTTTATATTTCAGATACTGTGTTTTCCAGTTTAAGAATTTCCACGTTTTTAAAAATAATAGTTTCTGTTTCTCTCCTGAGATTTCCTGTTTCGTTTTTTCCCATTCTGAATACACCTCGTTTAAAAATGTATTTTATTTATTTGGCTGCATTGAGTCTTCGTTGCAGCACGTGGAGTCTTCATTGGTTCACGTGGGATCTTTCATTGCTGTGCATGGACTCACTAGTTGTGGCACAGGGGCTCTGGAGCGTGAGGGCTCAGTAGTTAAGCACATGGGCTTTCTTGCTCCTTGCCGTGTGGAATCTTAGTTCTCTGATCAGGGATCAAACCCACGTCCCTTGCATTGGAAGGCAGATTCTTAACCGCTGGACCACCTAGGAAGTCCCTACTTCACTTCAATGAGTGCAGTTATGTTAGCTGCTTTAACCTCTTGGTCTGCTAATTCCAGCATATGGGTTGAGTATTCATTGTAATTGGGGGTCATATTCTTCTGGTTAGTCTGGTTCTTTGTACAGCAAACAGTTTTGTATTAAATTGTGAATGTCGCGAAGACTGTGGATTTTGTTTTATTTCTCTGAAAAGTGTTGAGCTTTTAGTTTTAGCGGGAAGTTAATTTGGTTGGACAGCAAGTTCTCTTGGGTGGCAACACAAATGTTAGTTCAGCCTTTTTATCTGTAGCTGGTCTGCTTGTGAACAGCAGAAAGAATGCATGGTTCTGGGGTGACCTGGAGACTGGGAGCTTTATACACAGAACTTGGAGCTCTCCTGTCTGGTTCTCTCTCTGCTGCAACTCCTTTCTTCCAGGGGTGGTGGTTGCCCCAGGCTCTTTCCTCTTATTCCTCAGGCCAGAACAGCTGGGTGCTGTATGCAAGTTTAAGCTATCCTTGGTACCAGCTCTGGTCTACGCTCAAGGGGAAAGCGGCGGTGATTCTCCCCATGTCAGTAATTCCTTCCTAAATTTTGGCTCCCCTTCATAATGTGTCGCCTTCTGCTCAGTCTGGTGTCTTCAGGTAATGCTCTTTTGGTATTTTTGTCCAGAGTTAATGTTGCCGTCAGTAGGAGGCTGCGTCTGGGTGGGCAGGAGCCTCCAGCTGGTCTCTGATACACAGCCCCACCCAAAATATTGGTTCAGGTTACTGGTTTATTCTGACCAATTAACACATCTTTTTCACTCTGCTTTACATTTTGGAAAATAGTATATAGGGTGGCCTTGTTGGAGCATCCTGTGGAAACAAGAACATCAAACTCGGTCCTTTTGCAGTTTTACAAAGGGGACTTTGCTGTTCACCGTGTAGTCTTGCCCACTCAAAACACTGTCCATCTCTAGGCTGTGAACTCGCTTGTTTGTAGGTCCCTGACAGCCGAGGCCCTCAATCCTTAATTTTTAGTTCTGTTCTCTATAAAGGGTACAGCTCCTTTAAATAGGGTGCCTAGGAGGACTTTTTTGAAGAGGTGACATTTGAGCAGAAGCCTGAGGGAAGTGGGAGAATGGACCATGTAAATTCTGGGGGGATGTACAGAGAACAGGAAGTGCAGGAAGCTTGTTGTGCTCAGGCCATGGCAGGGGGACCCTGTGTACCCTGGGTGGAATGATCCAGAGTAGAGCTTGAGAGGAGGTTGGAGGAGACAGAGGCGGCACATGTAGGCCATGGTGAGGACTGAAGGTTTTATTCTCAGTGTGTGAGGGTGCAAGGGGAGGGTTTTGAGCAGAGAGAAATATGATACTGTGGGATGATGGGGGAAAGAGCAGACAGAGTTGAAAGGCTATTGCAGGAGCCCAGATGAGGGGTGCTGGCGGCCTGGATGGGGCAGTCATGGTGGAGATGGTGATTCAGAGAGAAGTGTATCATACTGCTGTGGGAGTCTCCAGGGTCTCTGGAGATGAGGCCAGAACGCGCTGTGTTGCCCAAGAGAAGATTGTGGAGATATGAGGTGGTTTTTCAGCCCTTTTCCCCTCTCTCCCAGTCCTTGATACTAGAATTGAACAAGGCAGGTTCTGTCTGGGGAACTTAATGTCATGCCAGGGTGGTTATTTTAGTCCTGTTGCCCTAGGAGTCTGCTGAGGAAGGTTGGAGGAGAAACCGGCTGTGTTGTTAACTCAAGAGTCGTTACAGTTCAGGCTTGGGCCTCTGCCAGCTGGGCCGTTAAAGGCTTCATTTCTTGCTGGCTAGCCTGCCAGGCTCCTCTGTCCATGGGGTTTTTCCCAGCAAGAATACTGGAGTGGGTTGCCGTTTCCTCCTCCTGGGAATCTTCCTGACCTGGGGTTGAATCTGTGTCTCCTGCATTGCTGGCTGATTCTTTACTGTTGAGCCACCAGGGAGGCCC
>NW_011494715.1:6060636-6068411 GCF_000754665.1 Bison bison bison | reverse complement strand
ACTACTGAGCCACTGGGGAGGCCCTCAGATACTGAGTTATTTGCTACTAATTCGGAAAAGACTTATCATGATAGCTAATTAAATACTTACTAAGTGAATTGATACTTGGCTAATTAACGTGAATTTTCGGATTTTACCTGGGTTTAGAAACCAAATGGTTAGTTAACATATTGGCAGAAAGGATTCTATTTAAGTAGTAGTTCTTTTATCATTCATAAAGTCCAGAATTCCTCAGAACCCGGGTTGAATAACTGAGGATACTGATTGTTTTCCGTATGTTTTGTACGACATGTACAGCTCATGCATTTGCATACACTGGGGGTCTAGGTTCTGCCTGTTGCCCTATTCTTTCGTGGTGAGAAGAGGGGCGCCTTCATGAATGAAGGTGAACAGAGGACTAGGGGCCATCATCTGAGTACTGTATGTGAAACAGGAAAAAGAGCATTAGTGAGCACTGCTCCTGACCTTGACTGTTGTAGGTTGATGGATTTTTTTTTTTTTGCTCTAGAAAACTAGATTAGATACTAAGAGGTTTGAGTATAATCAGTGTTTATAGTTGACATATAAACTTTTCAAGTCTTTATTCCATATTCTGAAAATATGGATGGGACTGGACTAAGTTAGGTCCTATTTCCTGTTTGTTTATTCATTTGTAAAGCACTTGTTGAACACCTTCTGTATGGCAGGCACTGTGCTCTGTACATTCTGGTCAGTGTCATACCGGTAGTTAAATCAATAGCTTGAAGGTCAGTCTTCATGCTCACAAGTCACTAAGCTGTAGTCATAAGGCATGAAAAAAATAGCCAATGTTGAGGGAGCGAGGAGGAGCATTGTTTTAATTTGAAAGAAAACAACATCAACAGAAGTGAGAATATTTCCTAATCATGACATCTTCTGGTTGACTCATTTCTTTCACGTTTGATCTGCCCTTTGTCAGATCCTTAGAGGCCCATGCTGTTCTGCATGTTTGCGTTACAGATATTTAAATCTCTTTGTCCTTCTGATTTTGGTGCCAGAATGGATAATGGTTGATTCACTGAGCTTTTGTCTAGCCATTAAGCACTACAGCTCTGAAGCAAAACTGGTAGAAGAAAGCTTTTCCTAAAAGAAAATTTTTATTTATTTATTTGGCCGCGCTGGGTCTCAGGTGTGCCATGTGGGACCGTAAGTTGCGGTATATGGGGTCTGGGATTGAACCCAGGCCCCCTGCATTGGGAGCTTGAAGTCTTGGCCACTGGACCACCAGGGAAATCCCAAAGAAAGCTTTGACTTCGCCCACCCTTCCCTCACCCTTTAATTTTAGTTTGTATTTGCGAACTTTGTAAAGGCAGAAATCCTTTTGGTTATGAGAAAGAGGTGACGTGCTTACATTACGAATTACACGTATTCAGAGTTGGCTTTGCTCTCTCCTGGTGGTTGATTCTGAAAATGGCGCAGTGACATTTGGGCTGGATAGTTCTGTGTTGTGGGGAGCAGCCCTGTGCAGTGTGGGATTGCAGCATCCCTGGCCTCTGCCCACTAAGTGCAAGCAACCCGCTGGCCACCCAGTGGTGACAACCAAAAATGTGCACAGACATTGTCAAGTGTCCCCTGAGGGTCACAGTCACTCCTAGCTGAGAATCCTTAAAGCAGACCTGCTGACCGGAGTTTTTCGTGGGTTAACCACAAGTGGGCTGCAGCCATACTTGACTCTGTGTTTCTCTGAATCCTGGAAAGCTTCTCTTTTATTCCGATTCAGTTCCCTTACCCTGAAGATCTTGCTGTCGTCCAGCCCCAAGGAGTAATGCCAGGATGAGCTGAGACAGAACATGTGCTATAGTCCTGAATCCAGAGGACTTGTTCTTAATGGACATGCCTCTTAATGAACTTTGATAAACTTGCTAAAAAACTGAATGTGAAATCTAGGCCAACACACACTTGATATGAGACCTTCCGCTCCGTCTCGGTTTTCCACAGGACAGGCAGGTCCTCTTGATTGGATTCACTTTGTAATGAGACAAAAAGTCTGGCTGTGTTCTAGGTATCAGACCATGATGGTGTTAGTTTTTATTGTTGTTTCTGAATTTTAGATGAAGGAGTTGACTGTAGCGTTGTCAAGTGTGGCTGGTAAGTAGCTCCCGTTTTTCGCACAACATGGTGCTGTGCTGACTCCGCGCAGAGGCTGCCTACTCAGGTTCATGCATGTAGTAAGTGGTAGAATTGAAATCTGAACTCAGGTCTTTCTGGTTGACTCCAAAGCCATGCTTTCCCCTCTGTCCCAGCGCCTCTCAAAGTGCGGCGTGCCTAGGACTCACTCTGGAGATATTAAAACGCAGGTCCTGGCTAGGTAGGTTTAGGACGGCTGGCAATTCTGCCTTTCTAATGGAATCCCGGGTGACGCCCATGTTGCTGACTTTGGGATCACACTTTGAGTACTAGAGCTCTGTGCTGTGTTCCTGGATTTTTTTTGCTTTTCCTTTTCTTTTTGGTTCTGCTGAGTCTTTGTTGCTGCTTGTGGGCTTTCTATAGTTACAGTGAGTGGGGGCTACTCTTCCTTGCAATGTGAGAGCTTCTCATGGAGGCTTATCTTGTAGAGCACAGACCCCAGGGGCACGGGCTTCACTAGTTGCGGCTTGCAGGCTCTAGAACGCAGGCTCAGCAGTTGTGGCGTATGGGCTTAGTTGCTCTGTGGCACGTGGGGTCTTCCCAGACAAGACCGGGTCAAACCCACGTTCCCTGCGTCGGCAGGTGGATTCTTATCTACTGCGCCACCAGGGAAGCCCCTGAATTGTTAATTGTGGTATAGATAATCCTCTTGGTGATTGACCCACAAAATTGTTAACCTACAGTTGAGCATTCAGTAACCGGATGTTTTACTGAATGTTTTCTTCGTTTTAAGCGATGTGTATTCCCTGGTAGGGTTGAGGGAAAGCTCTGTCCCCTGAACAGGCAGCATTGCCGTTCTGTGTTGAGTGAATGCTGGGTGCGCTTGGAAAGTAACGGGAAAGATCCCAGGGTAGTTTGTGGGGGCAGGCATTACAGTGTGCAACTGCCGAGGTCCACTGACCCAGGGTGGACGTTATTTTACATTTCCACATGTCTGAAATTGGGTGTGTGTCTTAAGCCACAGATGGCATTTTACCAGCACTGGATGCTGGCAGTTGACTTCTGCTACCGTGACCGGCGTCCTACTCCCTGGGGGTTGAGCTGGGCAACCCGCACAGCGAGCAGCTGGCCACCTCCCCTGCGCGTCCCTCTCTCTTTCCTGACCCGGCCTTCAGTGCCTTTGTTCTGTCACTGCTGAACCCAAGCTTGGGAGGTCCAGGCCATAAGCGCGGAGATTTTTTCTTGTTCAAAAGTGCTGCAGGGCAAGATGGATTTCTGTGTCTTTCGCTTTGCCCCTGATGTCTGCTGTTGGTAGCAGCAAATCTGTTACCAATTTCCCCTTGTTCTTACTTGGTAGGGACTCCTCCAGGACTGAGTCGAAATTTTAAAAAGCTCTTACTAGAGTAAACATTCTAAATGGTGAACTATTTTTTCGTATTTTTCTTATTTGGCGGCATTTTTATTTCTTGATAGTACACAAATTAATAATGCATTTTTCATAGGGCCTATAGCTAGATGAGACTTACGGGTTTAACCTAAGTTTCCCAGAAGAAGACTGATTTGGAGTAGGGAGGCGTGAGTTAGGAGTCTAGCTCTGTGAGGGGCCTGTTGTCCATGTGCAAAGTAAAAGTTGACGGAATGATCTCCGAGGCCCTTCTGGCTCTGAACTAATTGGATTCTAAGTGTGCTGGAATGAATGAATTGAAATGTGAGGTCTCTGCTTTAAGAACATAGAAGAAGTGATTATTAGTACTTTTGACAAGATTGGTGAGCAAGGAGACATCTGAGCCGGGTGTTCAGGGGGAGAATAGTTGTGGTGGAGGAATAGGAGAGAGAGAGGATTTTAAGCTGAAGAGACGGTGCTCACAAGGTCCTGGGAGAACCTTTAAAACCATTCACACGGACTTCCCTGGTGGTCCAGTGGCTGAGATTCTGTGCTCCCAGTGCAGGGGCCATGGGTTCAGTTCCTGGTCGGGGAACTGAGATCCCACATGCTGCGCGATGTGACCAACCAATGAACAAAAACACTCAGCTTTTAGACCCTGGATAAAATTATATTCATCACGTCACGTAGAGGTGAGCCTCAGTACAGGTGTCCCATTGCAAGAAGGATGTCCCTTCCCAACTGTCTAAAAAGATGATTACTCAAGACGTTCTCTTTGTTTCTGGCTTTTGAGAATAAAATGATTCCTCACTAGTTAGTCAATACTTAATGGGTATAGAAACCATAAAATTAAAGGAGCTATCAGAGTACTCGAGTCTGTCCATCCTTGTTTGAGTTTCAGAGTCAAAGTGAATACTAAAGCTACCACCTAGTAGTAGCTACTATCTGAGGCACACTTGAAAGAAAAAAAGTGAAAGTGAAGTCTCTCGGTCGTATCTGACTCTTTGTGACCCCATGAACTGTAGCCCACCAAGCTCCTCTGTCCATGGGATTTTCCAGGCAAGAATACTGGAGTGGGTTGCCATTTCCTTCTCCAGGAGATCTTCCCTACCCAGGGATTGAACCTGGGTCTCCTGCATTGTAGACAGACGTATTATTGTCTCAGCCACCAGGGAAGTCCACTAGGGAAGCCTCCCAGGGAGGCACATTTAAATAATTTTAAAAGTTATAATGCAGTTCTTACGATCGAGCACTGCATCTTTGTTTCGGGAAGAAATAACAGCTTTGCATATGTCAGTCACTTGGGATAAGATTCTTTGAATTCGGAATTTCTTTGGGCACAGAAGCTCTTAGTTTTACTGAGTCAGGTTCCCCTTGAGAGAAAAAGCTCTTGTAAGTGTAGTCGGTGTTGCAGGTAGCAGTTGCAGAAGCAGAGTAATTAACCTCAACTGGATGGGCTCGCCTTAGTTGTTTCAGATGGAAAAGAAAGGCCTTTAAATCGGGACTCAGAAAGGACACAGACTCCAGGGAGTTCTGAGTTGGGTTTCCAGGGGATTCCGGAGCTGAGGATCGTAACCTCAGTTCTGCTCTGCCGCTTTGTGTTCTCTTGGGAAAGTTATTGTTAATATCCCTAAACCGTGTCTGTTGCATACTTAAAATAATCCTCAGCTTTAGCTTGTTTCCCAGGAAAATTAGTTAGCAAATGAATAAAGCTTCCAATGGGAAATCTTTATAAATTTGCCGAATTATAAGGTAGTTTTTGTTCCTGTAAGATGTGTGCTCGATTGTACAGTTTGGCTTTGTTGTTGTTATTCATTCTCTAAATCGTGGGCAACTCTTTGGGACCCCGTGAACCACAGCACGCCAGGCACCGTCTCTTCAGTATCTCTCAGAGTTTGCTCAAATTCGTGTTAACTGAATCAGTGATGCTGTATCCAGCCATCTCTTCCTCTGTTGCCCCCTTCTCCTCCTGCCTTCAACCTTTCCAGCATCAGGATCTTTTCCAATGAGTCGGTTCTTCACATCAGGTGGCCAAAGGATTGGACCTTCAGCATCAGTCCTTCCAATGAATATTGGAACAAGAGGCTCTTTAGTTCTTCTTCACTTCTGCATATTTAGCCACAATCTCCTTTGACCTAAAGACAGCCCTCTTTTGCATTCTGCATTACATCATTGATCATCAGTGTTTTTCCTTTCTCTTTACAGGTGGTTCGTACTGAGAAGAACAGTCTGAACAACCGATTCCTGCCGTGGAATGAAATCGAGACAGAGGCCATCCTGTCTATTGATGATGACGCTCACCTCCGCCATGATGAAATCATGTTTGGGTTTCGGTGAGGAGCTGATTTTTAATCAAGAAACGCTTTTGTTGGCAAGTGACAGGAAACTAACTCAAAGGCTGGATGAGGCAGCCAAATGAGTTTCGTAGCTGGTAGTAACTGAGACATCTTGTGTGCTAAGTCGCTTCAGCTGTGTCTGACTCTGTGCCACCCCAGGGACCGTAGCCCACCAGGCTCCTCTGTCCATGGGATTGTCCAGGCAAGAATAGTGGAGTGGGTTGCCATGCCCTTCTCCAGGGGATCTTCTCGACCTAGGGATTGAACCCTCATCTCTTACGTATCCTGCATTGGCAGGAGGGTTCTTTACCACTAGCGCCACCTGGGAAGCCCCAGGACCTAAATATCTCACTTTGAAGGAACAGTACAGATAAGAGAACAGAGTAGATCAGGGCCACTCAGAGTGTCCAGTCCTGGCGCTGACTCATGGACAGTTTATTTCCTGTCCAAAGTGAGGTAAGTACAGAAATTGAGGGTAGACATTTAGAAGCCTTTAAATAACTTGACATTTACCATGACATCCAAGTGTGAACGCTTTTCTTGTAATTCATTTTTGAGTAACATCTATTGAGTATAATTCATACGTCCTACAGTTCACTCATTTAAGGGTCCCATTCAGTGGCTTCTAGCGTATTTACAAGGTTGTGCAACTGTCACCGTGATCTGCTTTAGAAATCTTCATCGCCATCAGAAGAAAGCTTGTACCCATTAGCAGTCATTCTCTGTTTTTCTCCGACTCCTCTAAAGCATTGGCAACCATTAATGTACTTAGTTTCTCTGTAAGTTTATCTGTTACAGACGTCCCATATACATGGTACAGTGTAACATGTGCTCCTTGGTAACTGGTTTCTTTCACTTAACGGTGCTTTCGGCGTTCGTCTGTCTAGTGGCATCTGTCAGCACTTCATTCTGTACGGACGTGCACCTTCTGTTGACTCCCAGGCGGCTCAGTGGTAGAGAATGTGCTTGCCAATGCGGGAGACGTGGATTCGACCCCTGGGTTAAAGTTCCCTGGAGAAAGAAATAGGAACCCACTCCACTATTCTTGCCTGGAAAATCTCATGGACACAGGAGCTGGCAGGCTGCGTCCGTGGGGTCGCAGAGAGTTGGACACGACTGAGCACGCACGCACACATTTTATTTGTCCATTTTTGGACACTTGGGTCATTTCTGCTTCTTTGCTATTGTGAATACTGCTATGAACATTAATGTACATGCTTTTTTATATGACTATTTATAGATACATACTTGGTTTAACATTTTGAAGAACTCCCAGCCTGTTTTCCAGAGTAGCTGCACCATTTTATATTGTACCAGCAGTGAATGAGGGTTCTGATTTCTCTGTGTCTTTGTCGACACTTGATCTTTTCTGTAATTATAGCCCTCCTACTGGGTGCAAAGTGGTATTTCAGTGTAGTTTTGATTTGCATTTCCCTAATGACTTAGGATATTGCTCATCTTTTCATGTGTTTAGGAATAAACTTATATATCTTCTTTGAAGAGATGTCTATTTAGATACTTTGCTGTTTGTTATTTGGGTTGTCTGTTTTGTTTTTTTTTTAAACTGTAAACTTTTTGTTTTGTAGTGGGAAATAGCCAGTTAACATTGTGGTAGTTTCAGGTGAACAGCAGAGGGACTCAGCCATGTATCTATGTGTATCCATTCTTCTGGAGAAGGCAGTGGCACCCCGCTCCAGTACTCTTGCCTGGAAAATCCCATGGACGGAGGAGCCTGGTTAGGCTGCAGTCCATGGTATCGCTAGAGTCAGACACAACTGAGCAACTTCACTTTCACTTTTCACTTTCATGCATTGGAGAAGGAAATGGCAACCCACTCCAGTGTTCTTGCCTGGAGAATCCCAGGGACGGGGGAGCCTGGTGGGCTGCCATCTATGGGGTCGTACAGAGTTGGACACGACTGAAGCGACTTAGCAATCCATTCTTCCCCAGACCACCCCCTCCCCCCCCCC
>NW_011494715.1:6050037-6060536 GCF_000754665.1 Bison bison bison | reverse complement strand
CTCCCCCCGCCCCCCCGCAATCCAGGCTAGCACATAACATCGAGCAGAGGTCCCTGCTATACAGTAGGTCTTTGTTGGGTTTCTGTTTTAAATATAGCAGTGTGTACATGACTGGTTTGTCTTTTTATTTTTGAGTTGTCAGAGTTCTTTGTATATTCTAGGTACAAGTCCCTTATCAGGGATAATGATCTGTAATTTTTTCCTCTTATGCTGTGGGTTGTCTTTTCACATTCTTGATGGTGTCCTTCAAAGCACAAAACTTTTCGTTTTAATGAAGCCCAGTTTGTCTAGGTTTTCATTGGTTACTTGTCCTTTTGGTGTTATATTTAAGAAAACATGCAATTCATTTTTATTGTGTTGTTACAAAAGCATGACCAAGCCCAGGGAAAATTACTTCTTTGCCACATAGTTTGAGAAACACTGGAGTAGATATCTTTGGGGATCTCATTCAAACGAAGTATAGATTCCAGGACAAAAACTCTTTTCTCTGTGCTTTCGTTTCGGGCCCTGAGAGCCTGGCTGACCCCTAGCTTCCGGGCTTCAGCTTAGATGGTAAATGCAGACGCTTGGATGGAAGCGCAGCAGCTTTACTGCTCTATTTTCTTAGGTCCGTGTGTAGTCACCTGGCACATTTCTGACAAAGTGGAACATCTGCTCTTCCTACCCCTCAGCCAGCCTCTCATTTCCTCTGACCTCCTCCTACCACTATGTTATTGAGGCGAGAATCTGTTGTTAGCAGTTGTGAAAATCCCACTGGATTTCACATTACCATAATAATAAGTAAGCAGCTCTCTTGCCTTGATTTTATGAAGGGAAAAAAAGCCATGTGATGATAGCAGAGATGGGCCTTTGCCATCACAGTTGTTGTTATTGATGGTGACGGGAGGGACGGGAAGGTGGGGTGTTTCCGATACAGCGTGATGTACTTAAGAGTCTGCTGAGGGACTGGAGGCTGTGGACAGAGTCATGGGGTGTTAACAGGAGAATTGCCGATCAGCGCTAGATCCCAAGAACGATTAGATAAGCAGTCCTGCTTTGATGAGTTTGAAGCTTATTAAGATAACTGGTGTTTGTTATCTTCTGTAGAATGTTCTTGATTTAGAAAGGTTTTTGATCTTTTCCATTTGTCACCAGATTTCCAAGTGGTGAGAGAATAATGGAAGCCTTATAACTGATGGTATTGAGCATCTTTTCATGTGGTCAGTGACCATCTGTTTATCTTCTTTGGAGAAATGTCTGCTTAGATCCTTTGCCTTTTTATTATCAAGTGGTTAAGAGTCTCTTACCATCATTAGAAATTTGAGGTTTAGTCTCTGGTTATAAGACAAGTGAATTATCTCTGACTCTACTTCCAAATCTTCTATTACCCTGAGTATTCTCTCATTTATTTGGGCATCCTTTGATCTAAAAACTTTGCTTTCGAATTAGAGTTTTCATCTTTTCCCTATGTATGCCTAGGAATGGGATTGCTGGATTACATGATAACTCTGTTCTTAGTTTTTTAAGGAACCGCCATACTGTTCTCCGTAGTGGCTGTACCAGTTTACGTTTCCACCAAGAGTGTAGGAGGGTTCCCTTTTCGAAAGGATACACGCGTTCTGACGTTCACTGCAGCACTGTTTACAGTAGTTGAGACATGAAAGCCACCTAAATGTTGAAATCAGCAGATGACTGGATAAAGAAGATGTGGCATATAGATACTGTGGAATATTTTTCAACCATAAAAAGAATGAGATAATGCCATTTACAGCAACATGGATGGACCTAGAGGTTATCAGACTAAGTGAAGTCAGTTAGAGAAAGTCAGATACCATATGGTATCACTCACATGTGGGATCAAAACAATGATGCAGGTGAGCTTATTTACCAAACGGAAACAGACCGAGACACAGGACGCAAGCGTGATGGTTCCAAAGGGGGAACGGGGAGCGGGGCTAAATCTAGGAATTTGGACTTAAAAGATACAAACTACTATACATGTGTCATTTCACAGAGCTGTACATGGCTGAGCGACTAACATGCACATGTATATAAAATAGATAACAAGGACCTGCTGTGCAGCACAGGGAGCTATCTTCAATATCTTGTAATAACCTTTAATGGAAAAGAGTCTGAAAAATAATATATATAACTTAGTCAATTTGCTGTGCACCTAAAAATTGTAAATCAGCTGTACTTTGATTTAGAATCAGTAAATAAATACATCCATAGAAACTGTCCCTCTGGCAAAAGATAATGTGGATCTTGGCCGACTTCAGCTTATGTAGCAAAGAAGGAAATAGTATGTTTTTAAGTGATGGATAAAGAGACCCAAGAGAACTGAAAACATGTATCTGTATAAAAACAGTCCCTGACTGTTCATAGCAGCATTATTTATAAGAGTCAGTAAGTATAACATGATTCAGCTTATATGAGGCACTCACAGTAGTCAGGTTCATAGAGACGAAGTAGAATGGCGGGTGCCTGGGACTAAAGGAAGGCAAGAATGCCAAATGTTTAATGGGTCAGGTTTTAGATTGGAAAGATGGAAACATTCTGGAGATAAATGATTGTGATGATCATTTAACAGTGGGAATATACTTAATGCCATTGAACTATATACTTGAAAATAATTAAAATGGTAAATTGTGTCATGTGTGTTTTGCCACACACCAAAGAAAAATCAGTTGTCAAAAAAGCTAAAACAAGAGAAGTATAATCAGAATGTCCATCAGCTGATGAATGGATAAACAAACATATATCCATACAGTGGAATATTACTTGGCAACAGAAAGGAATGAAGTGCTGACACGTGCTGCAACATGAAAACAGGCTAAGTGAAACAAGCCAGTCACTAAAGGTCACGTACTGTGTGAGTCCGTTTGTGTGAAATGTCTGCAACAAGCAGAGCCATGGAGACAGAAGGTAGATTAGTGGTTGCCGTGGGAGACTGGGGTTGGGGGTGAATGGGAAATGACTGCTAAACTGCTAGTGGCTATGGAGTTTCTTTTCATTAATAGGTTATGAAAATATTCTGAAGTGGTGATGGTTGCATATATTACATACTAAACCCCAGCAAGTCATAAACTTTTAAACAAGTGAGCCTTCTATGTGATTTATATCTCAATAAACTTTATTTTTAAAAAGAGCAAAAGTGTAAGCTTTGCAGTGAGGGATCATGGACTGGAAAGAAGGTTTCTGTTCCTGGAGGCATTTGAAGGGATCAGTATTTTTAGGAGTATTGATATAGCCTTCGGATATGCTGTTGGTATTTATTAACAACCCTTATATTCTGTAACTGTCAAAATATATTATTAAAATACAGCTTTTTAGGTGAGTAAACGTTTGGAAGTCTGTGTTCGGAGATAAACGAGGATAGAGGTAGGGGTTTGGGTGGGATGTGGCAGGACGCCCATCTAGACGGCTGCTATGTTGATATAAGTTGTAATTTCTCATCTTCTGGGCTAGACTGTGTGTATGTGTGTGTCTGTGTATGCATCGTCAGTCGTGTCCAACTCTTTGTGACCCCATGGACTGTAGCCTGCCAGGCTTCTCTGCCCTGGGATCTCAGGCAAGAATCCTGGAGTGGGTAGCCATTTCCTTCTCCAGGCGTCTTCCCAGCCTAGATATTGGACCCTCGTCTCCCGCATCTCCTGCATTGACAGGTGGGTTCCTTACTGCTGGACCGCCTGGAAAGCCCATTGGACTAGGTTAGTTGCTTTCAAACTTAACAGGAGAGGGACTCTTGAAATGAAATCCTGTGTGCTTTAGGAGCTGAGGTTTCATGGGTGATGAGGGACTTTGTTAGGCAGTTTGAATATCTGTTGGAGTGAGCTGGAGGGAGGCGGTGGTGGATCCTTTTTTATGGTACACCTGGAGCACTTATGCAGGACTGTGGATTTCAGCCTATGAAACGGATTTTGTTTGTTGTACCTTACCTAGAGGTAAGGTAAATTTGGAGATGTTAGAAAAGTTTATCCTGGAAACATTCCCAGCTTATTTCTTACATTTATGAAGCCTTTCATTTGTACGGTTCTGTAGACCACTGCTTTTCATGGTACAGATTTCCACCTCAGCTCTGCTCCAATCAGAATTTTAGACTGTTGCACCTAACTCCAGGCAGCAGTCTCCTGTGGTTAGATTGGGGTCACTCAGTAAAAGAGGAGTTAAGTATACAATGTACATAGATTATGTACAAGTCCTACCATACTAGTAAAGCTTAAAAAATTAAAAAAGTAAAAAATTAAAAAAATTAAAAAATTAAAAAATTAAAAAAGTAAAGCTTAAGAAATTAAATAATATTAAAAAGAAATAGATATAAAAATTACCTTCTTTCTGCTTCTTAGCAGATTATTGTACTTACCCCATCCTGGAAACCTTTAACTGCCTTAGACTCCTTAGAGCCTTTCCGTGTTTCTCCAGCTTGTTCTGTATGCAAGGGCTGGAGAGATGCTGGCCCCCAGCATCAATAAGTTAGAGGATTGATAGGCAGGTGCTTATTAAGGAAACTGTGGGTGATACTTTGTTTTTATTCTGTTTGGTTTGTGATTGATTTGGTATATAAAATTAAAAAGAAAAAAGTAACAGCTCAAAAAGAGAGCTCCTGCAAAATAGAGGCAATGATTTTACACATTTCTGATAACCTTAGAGCTTGGTACTCAGGTGTGTGCATATGCTTGTGTTTTATGAGGGTGTGGAGAGAAGCACGGGACCGCATTGTGGGTTTCCCTGGCCGTTACCATGCGTGGGACATCCCTCATCAGTCCTGGCTGTACAACTCCAACTACTCCTGTGAGCTGTCCATGGTGCTGACAGGTGCTGCCTTCTTCCACAAGGTAAGAAAGGGCTGGTAGGATTGGCATGACTTGGTCAGAGTTGAGCTTTTGTGTGGCAGTGAAATGCTGCTTTAAATAAAGATAACTCTCCTAATGCTTCTTACGTATCCCTTGCTTGCTAGAATTACACTACTTCTATCTTTAAAGACAGTGATCAAGATGATTATAGCAACTCTAGAATGAAGTCAGGATGGGAAGGCTGCTGCATTGGCCATTAGAAAATCAGTTTATCTTCCTGAGCATTGGCTCTCCCTCAGTAAAACTGAGAGCACTGGGGCAAAACATTTTCCAGTTTCCCCACAGCCATTCTGGACATGGCCTGGCCAACAAAAGGCTGAATGTAGCCCTCTCCTGATTCAACCACCTCTGTCCCAGGCCCCACCACAAGCTTCTGTCCATTCAGGCTCTGCAAGTTCTGTTTGATTCCTTAGAGCTTTTAATTTTCACGTTGCTTCACGTCCTGATTTCTGTTGAGTATTTAGGATGCAGACCTGTCCAGTCATTACTCCTCTCTTGTACTGTTGTTGCTAAACTGTTCTGTTTTCTTGCTCCTGACTAATCTTCTCTCTCCATTTCATCTGTTCTGTAAAATAGCCCCTGGGCACATGTGGCTGCTGAGCACTTGAAACGTGACTGGTCAGTGCTGAGATGTGCTCTCAGTGTACAGTATTGTACGTACCAGACTTTGAAAACTTAGCATGAAAGAAAGAGTGTAGACTATCTCTTTACTAGTTTTTTATATTGATTGTATGTTGGGTGAGTAAGTGTTAGTGTCTCAGTTATGTCTGACTCTTTGCCATCCCATGGACTGTAGCCTGGCAGGCTCCTCTGTCCAAGGAATTCTCCAGGCAAGAATACTGGAGTGGGTATCCTTCTCTAGGGGATCTTTCCAACCCAGGGATCGAACCCATTTCTCCTGCATTGCAGGCAGATTCTTTACCATCTGAGCCAATAGGGAATGATTGTATGTGCTGCTGCTGCTAAGTCACTTCAGTTGTGTCCGACTCTGTGTGACCCCATAGACGGCAGCCCACGAGGCTCCCCCGTCCCTGGGATTCTCCAGGCAAGAACACTGGAGTGATTGTATGTGCAATTATTTTATAAAGTCCAATTATTTTGGATACACTGGTTTAAATTAAAATATGTTACTAATTAATTTTACTGTTTCTCTTTATTTCTTAAAACTGTGGCCACTAGAAAATTAAAAATGACAGATGGGACTGCTCCATACCTTCCCTCCCAGGTCCTCTCTTTAGGCTGTGAAGAGCCCCTGTTCTGGGATGGCCAAACTGCCTGTACCCCCACTTCACAGAAAACCTCCTCTGTCTCCTTGATCTGGTTGAAACCTGACTTTTCTCTGAGGACAGTGCTTCCCCTTCAGCCTATTCCTTCCTTCCAGGGACCGTGATTGAGACTATTCATTTCCCCACACTTGTACCCTGGAGCCAGGTAGAGAGAACCATTCCACTGCTCACTGGTGACTCTTCTTGACAATTGCTTCTCACTTGTCATGTGAAATCACATTTGAGACTCGTTGTATCTGTCTTGTTGCTCCAACTACCGACCTCCTAAGTCATCCGTTCATGGTCAGCAAAGATGTTACCACCTGGCCTGTCATCCTGATCTCCACTCCGTGCTCTCCTGACCAACCCAGCCAGGACCCTATCTCCCTATAATTATTGAAGTATTATACTTCTAGTGGCTCAAATGGTAAAGTGTCTGCCTACAATGCGGGAGACCTGGGTTCAGTCCCTGGGTCAGGAAGATCCCCTGGAGAAGGAAATGGCACCCCACTCCAGTACTCTTGCCTGGAGAATCCCACGGACGGAGGAGCCCAGTAGGCCACAGTCCATGGGGTCGCAAAGTCGGACACGACTGAGCGACTCCACTTCTTCACAGGGTTCTACTTCTGTCTAGCGCTTTTCTTTTTTTTAAAGTTGGTTCTTATTTTACACTGGAGTGTGGTTGATTTCCAGTGTTGTGTTTCAGGTGTGCAGCAGAGTGATTCAGTTGCACATGTTACACACGTAGCTGTTCTTTTTCAGAGCCTTTTCCCATAAAAGTTGTTACAGAATATTGAGTGGAGTCGCCTCTGCTCTCAGTAGGTGCTTGTTGGTGATCTAGTTTATGTATAATTGCCGAGTGCTCTTCTTATTCTGTGTTGGCCTTGCGTCCTCTCAGGCTCCTGTGGCTTTTCTCAGCCATAAGCTGTGATTTCCAACCTTGCCTTTCCCCGAGAGCTTCACTTGTGAATTCATTTTCAGGACGTTCCTGTATTCCTCCTAGTACTTCAAACTGAACTTTTCCCCCCAAAGTTTCCTTGTTTGCCCTTTGGAAGAAACTAAGTTGGCCTTCCCTAGTCTAGAGCAATCAAGTTATTTTTTCTTTTTACTGTAAGTGCCTATCAGTAAAAACTTTTGGTACCTCACAAATGTATGTATGTATAAATTATAGTATGTGTACTGTACTACCATACTTACAGAAATTTTTATATGGTTGAGATAAGATGAAACACTTTCAAAATAATAGTCTCACTAAATTCTTAAATTTTAGTGAGAGCAATGACTGAACATGCCTTCTTATTTTTGAAAATCTTGATTTGACACTTTGTATACTGGCAGGTCAGTGTTCTGTTTCTAAATTGGTCTGTTTCTAAATTAAGCACATTTCTGATACTTTGTTTTAATCACTGTCCCTGGAAGAAATACCTTATTGCCCTGCTTCCAAAGTCCTGATGCTTATCTACCAATTTGGTAGTATTTTGTTGAAATTGTTGAATTTTCATCTTCTATGGCACCAATTTTTTTAAGCAAACTAACGAGCAGAAATCGCATTTTATATTTTAGAGTAGGTTCTAAATTCACTGAAACATTAAGAAGATTTTTAAACAGATTACAAAGTTTTTCTGTGTTTTAAAAATTATTTTTGGCATAAAGATAATATAATAGTGGAAATACTTCTAAATATTTGTTTTCATAATGCTTTCACCATATACTTTTAAGTCAGTTCTTTTTTCGTATAATGTCATGTTTCCCTTGATAAAGATATGGATTTTTAATTAATAAATATTCTTATTAGCATGCTAATGATAGGCAGTGGCCAGTTAAAGGGTCAGTCTGTCTTTTCGTAAAAGAAAGATGTATAATTCATCTTTTAAGTTCACCATCTCTTAAGTATTTTGTCACAAGATAACCAGCAAACCACTGTTTGGTACAAAAATTTTATGGTTGTTTTGCTGTATAGATTCTACCATTTAAGGTAAAAAGATACCTAAGTCAGTTTTATTGGACACCTCACCTATTCATTCATCATCAGCATATTGCACCAGATCTCGCTTACCATTTGGGGTGTTTTATGGCATTTATTCACTTCTGTGGTGCAAATATTCTTGCCATGACTGAGTTCAGGTTAACAACATGAGTCACTGAGCGTGGCTGTTGGAAGAGATGAGCAGTTACATGCCAGTTTCGTAGTATTTTCACCAGACAGTTATAATAGGCACGAGCAGCCTCAAGATGACAGTAAATGTGGGACTTCCCTGGGGGTCCAGCGTTTAGGACTGCACTTCCACTGCAGGGGATCGAGGGTTCGATCCTTTGTTGGGGAACTAGGATCTTGCATGCCTTGCAGCGCAACCAAAAAGTTAAAAAAAAAAAAAAAGATGATAAATGTAATAGTTATAATTGTGTTAACTAGTTAAATAAGTGATGAGCTTTAGGTATTTATTGGCTTTTGATATAATGTATTTAGTTTTCAGTTGTCATTTAGTCGCTAAGGCGTGTCTGACTCTATGACCTCATGGACTGTAGCCCGCCAGGCTCCTCCGTCCATGGGATTCTCCAGGCAAGAATACTGGAGTGGGTTGCTATTTCCTTCTCCAGGTGGTCTTCCCAACCCAGGGGTAGAATCCGCGTCTTCTGCATTGGCAGGCAGATTCTTTACTGCTGAACCACCAGGGAAGCCCTTTAATTTTAAGTATGTGTAATTCTATTTTTAATAATGGCTGTTTTTCATAACAAGGTCACAAAATTCCTAAAATCCCTGAAAGTTCAGCAGTCGACATTCATTGGTAGGTGTGAGCCAGTGCACACCTGTGGACCTTGTGGGACATGTTAAGAACTTAGGCTTAATCTGAGTGAGATGAGAAGCCATTGAGGGGTTTGGAGTAAAGGAGGCCCATGTTTTAATACGATTGCTCTGCTGTGCTGAGGATGGACTGATGGGAGCAAGAAGGCAGCAGGGAGGCCGATCAGGAGGCTGTGAACAGTGTGGGCCAGGGATGAGGGTGGCTTCAGGCAGGGCTAGCCTGTGCCCAGACTGAGAAGTGAGGCCCTGCGGGATCTGCCATCTCATTACTCAGTGACTTACTGAGGTCTGAGAAGATAACCGGACTTTCCTCCTCGCTTACCCTTGCTTTGTCAGAGAGAACATTGTTCAGCTGAACGAGTGTCCAACCGAATTTGATAGATGTTTATGTTGTTGCAGAATCACTGTGGTACCAAGCATGAAGGTTTGATTCTCAAAGAGGGTGATAATGGCAGTTTGGATGGGCTGATTCTTCAGTGTGGAGGATCTGCCTTGCAGGTGTTCAGCATCCCGGGACCCCCCTCCCTAAATGCCAGTGGTGCTTCCTGGAGATTGCCACCCCCAGCCTCCCCCACAACATGCTTCCTAGCAGCCCTGCGTGTATTTTCACTGAAGGGCAAAGAACTGTGGCCTCTAACACAGGATGTGCTTCTGTTTCTGCCCGGCAGTATTATGCCTACCTGTATTCTTACGTGATGCCCCAGGCCATCCGAGATATGGTGGATGAATACATCAACTGTGAGGACATCGCCATGAACTTCCTCGTCTCCCACATCACTCGGAAACCCCCCATCAAGGTAGGGCCCCGCCGTGTACGGGACTGGGGGTGCGTGTGTACTCAGCTCACTTACTTTGTAATCGTGCAGTGCATAACTCAGCGTACTTCAGAGTCCTCGTCTGTGAAACGGGATGATGAGGCCACCAGCCAAATAGGATCACTTCAGGGTTTAATGAGGGCCTTCACTTCCTAAGGTGTAAATGGATAGAAATCAGTGATTGGAATTTGAATGGGGAAATGTTACATCTTTAATTTTCACTGATCTTGAATTGGAATTTATCCTTTTTATCAGTTATAAAACAGGCTGTAATTCATAAGAGGATTGGTGGTAACTGATTTTTCACCGGAATTCACAGATACTTTCCTATCACGTTATGTTTATTGTGAAGTATTGTTAACTTTCCTCACTTCTTTGAAATTATGGCAGTTACTAACTTTTCCCTGGATTGTGTTACCTCTAAAAGAGTACATGTATTTCTGTGTTTCGGTATTACCTGTTTCCTTTGTTGTTGTTCAGTCCTTAAGTCGTGTCTGACTCTTTGCAACCCCATGGACTGCAGCACACCAAGCTTCTCTGTTCTCCACCGTCTCCCAGAGTTTGCTCAGATTCATGAGAAGGCAATGGCACCCCACTCCAGTACTCTTGCCTGGAAAATCCCATGGGCGGAGGAGCCTGGTAGGCTGCAGTCCATGGGGTCACAAAGAGTAGGACACGACTGAGCGACTTCACTTTCACTTTTCACTTTCATGCATTGGAGAAGGAAATGGCAACCCACTCCAGTGTTCTTGCCTGGAGAATCCCAGGGACGGGGGAGCCTGGT
>NW_011494715.1:6045552-6049937 GCF_000754665.1 Bison bison bison | reverse complement strand
GGAGAATCCCAGGGACGGGGGAGCCTGGTGGGCTGCCGTCTATGGGGTCGCACAGAGTTGGACACGACTGAAGCGACTTAGCAGCAGCAGCAGCAGCAGCATGTCCATTGAGTCAGTGATGCTATCTAACCATCTCATCCTCTGCCATTTCCTTTGTAATTTCTTATATTGTACATGTCTAAAAGCATTTTAAGGAGGGTCCACAGGCTTCCCCAGACTACCAAACCAGAATGGGAGGTGGTGTGTCCTTGGCACCCAAAATGTAAGAATTTCTGTGTGTAAAACTCTAAGAATAGTGCCTGGCACATAAGTTCTTCATAAGGTATTTATACAAAACAAAAGTACCCCCTAAATTGTAGAAATTTGAGTGCTTTCTCTGTCTTTGAGTTGGTGAGTAGATTTGACCAGACTATTAGCAGTTTCATACTTGGTGCACAGGAAGACCAGTCCCATCACTGTCTGTCATTATTGTGGATTCAGACAAGTGGAGCGCTCCTGGTGAGGGCTACGGTCAAGGCCTTGTAGCAGTTAATACTAGAGCGTCTGTCAGTTCCGATTACTAGTGTTTGTGACCGTGCTCCGTCAGTGTCTTATGTTACGGATTCACACCTGATGTCCTCATATTATCATCATCAACAAGTCATATTATTTAATTTTGTAAAATAATTTTAACTTCATGGATATCATTAGGGCCATGAGTAAATAATAATTTGGTGTATATTTCATTCTTCTTCTTGTACATTTTGAATGTAAGTTCTAGACTAAGTAGCCACTAGGCTGAACAAATAATGATGGTCAAACTGTATCTTTAGTTTCAAGCAAGAGTAGTAACTAGAGAACACTGATTCCAGCAACAATGCAAAACAGACAAGTAGAGAAGCCCCTGGGGCTTTATGCTTTCATTCATACCTATTCCAGCCTTTTGCCAAGTGTGGCTCAGGGTCATAACTTAACTCCTGGTTACCCTATAGTTTCTCAGATTCTTTAGCCTTCTGCTAAAGCCTTGTAAGAGAAGAATAATTAGCAAAATAATGCACCAAATTGTGTTTTTTTTTAAAAACTCTGAATGATGATAGTATTTTTATATAAAATGACATGTTTTCCAGTTACAGTGGTAGATCTGATAGTAAATGATAAAAAAAAGCATACTTCTTTGTGAATTCTAAGGAAGGGAGGCAAAGGTCTTATAAAGAAATTAACGATGGGTGCACTTTTCTGGTCCTTATTTATCCTTTCTTGTGTAGCCAGGGACTGGACTCGAGCGAGATGTTTGCTTTCTAATTATAACTCCCTATTAGATCATAAGACATTATTCATGAAAATTTAAAGTATCTGAGTGATTAGGTACCTAATAATACCATCAGTCACATTAAGCACTCACAGACGGGGTGCATTTTTCATCCTCATGGAAGCATGTTTGTTCTGTTATTAGGCCAGTGTTTCATTGGTTAAACGTCTCTCCAGTGAAGAGAGTGAGGTGGAAATAATTTGTTTATGGTATACATGATTCTTTGGCTACCTGGTGTGAAGATCCGATCAGGAAAGACCCTGATGCTGACAAAGATTGAAGGCAAAAAGAGAAGGGGGCTGCAGAGGATGAGATGGTTAGATAGCAGTACTGACTCAGTGGACATAAATCTGAGCAAACTCGGGGGGATAGTGAAGGACAGGGGAGCGTGGCATCGCAGAAGGTCAGACATGACTTACCGACTGAACAACAAAAGTGAAAACTGGAAAAGTTAGAATGACTTTTTAAAGGCAGAGGCTCAGTAAGTTGAGCCTGTCTTCAAATTCTGAGTCCAGTTGTTTACTTCATATTATAGAACCAGTTTGAACTCAGTATTTTCATTAATTTACCTAATTTTATCCAGTATATATACTATTTTATATTATAGTGTAGTAATTTTTTTTTTGCTTTAAATACTTCAAATTTTCACTGTCCCCTCCCTTGTTAAAATTAGGAAAGCATGACTGTTTTAGGTGATAGCTATATTCTTTCAATAATGTTAATATCTTGACAATATTGAGTAAATAAACCACACAGGGTTAATTTCATCTTGTTCCTTTGAATAATGTACTATTATTTTTTTGAAGAGGAGAGATCTAGAATGTAAATAGACTTCATTCAGAATAAAGGATGAAAAACTCATAAAGCATTGAGAAGACAGGTGGAGATGGCTTATGGGATAAGGAAGTAGAGAGAGAATACGTAAGTAAGTGTCTTAATATTAATGCTGAGTAACTTCTCAACATCTATTCAAGATTTTCCTTACTATTACTAAGCAGAACTTTACTTAGATTAAATTACTTGAAATATTCCTGTGTAAAATATAATCCATGATGTTGCTTTAGTAAGTGTTCAAACTTCACTTTATACAATTTACTTTGCTTAATGTTTTATTATGTTACACACACACACACAGTTGTTTGGTTGCTCGGTCACGTCCAGCTCTTTGTGACCCATGAGCCCAGCACACTAGGCCTCTGTGTCCATTACTGTCTTCCTGCGTTTCCTCAAACTCATGTCCCCTGAGTCAGTGATGCCATCTGACCGTCTCACCCTCTGTTGCCCCCTTCTCTGGCCCTCAGTTTTTTCCCCCCTCTCTCTCTCTGTATATTATGTAGCCACTGGACCACCAGGGAAGTTCCTATATATACAGTTTTTTTTTAAAATAAATGTATTGGGGTTGCAATCACAACATTTTTTTAGTAGTGGGTTACATGATTAAAAACATTTATTTGGAAACCACTGCTTCAGTGAAAATACCTTTATAAAAGGAGCATATATAAGGAGAAAATGCCATATAAAAGCAGTATAAATACCTTTTTGTGCCAGAGTGGAGTCACTTGCAGGTTAAGAGACTTTTCCCCCTGAGGTTGAGTGCTGGCGTCTGAGATGAGGTACAGGGAGAACAGAGTAGAATACTGGACACGGATGTGGTTTGATTACAGCCTGCCTTCTCTAGGCCCTGACATCCATCTCCTGCTGCAGTCGAAGCTGATGGGGAGGGTAGTAAGTGACACACTGTTGTCTGTAAACTGGAAGATGTCTAGAGAACTGCCGGCGGGTGAGAGGGTGGCGGAAGGGGATGGTGGAGTCCTGTGGAGGGACCTCTGAGGGTCATGACTTCTTCAGAGTTTTATCTCTGGTGTGAGTGTCCCTTGGCGCCCTGGCCTGTGGTTATGATCACTTCTCAGTTTCAACTCTAGCAACTGGACTTCTGATGGCTGATACTGGCTGTGGGTGGTAAGTATTCTTCAGCTGGAATTAACAGGATGGGCCATCCAATTTTAATTGTTTTCTCAGTTTATCGTAGTAATAATAATTTTAAAATTATTCAGGAAAAAAATATATTCAGAAAGAAAATAGAACATGCAGATTTAAAAAACCTAAATAGAACTACTGGAAATGAAAATTATAGTTATTAAAATGACAGTCTTTGTGAATGGGATAAAATGATAAGACAGCTGAAGAGAAAGTTAATGACCTAGTAGATGATGCATGAATAATGTGAATACATTTCTGAGAAGGTATTATGGAGATATAAAGAGATGGAAAATAAGAAAGATGAAGAGATGTGAAGGCTGTAAAATCTAACACAGTGCCAGAAAGGGAAGACTAGAGAGATGGGAGGGGCAGTCTTGAAAATACAATATGAGAATTTCCAGAATTTATTGACTGCATGGGGCCTTCTCTGGTGGTTCCTGCAGTGTGTTAGACTGGAATTCGATACCTGGGCCGGGGAAATCCCCTGGAGAAGGGAATGGCAACCCACTACATTGTCCTTGTCTGGAGAATCCTATGGACAGAGGAGCCTGGTGGGCTACAGTCCACGGGGTCACAAAGAGTTGGACGCAACTAAGCAAAACACGCAACACTGACTGCATGAATACTATAGCAAATATTACACTTAATTGTGAAAGTCTAGAAGGTCCCTGTTGAAGTCAGTAGTAAGATAAGGTTTGGTTCAGTTCAGTCGCTCAGTTGTGTCTGACTCTTTGCGACCCCATGAATCGCAGCACGCTGGGCCTCCCTGTCCATCACCAACTTCTGGAGTTCACTCAAACTCATGTCCATCAAGTCAGTGATGCCATCCAGCCATCTCATCCTCTGTCGTCCCCTTCTCCTCCTGCCCCCAATCCCTCCCAGTCTTTTCCAGTGAGTCAACTCTTCGCATGAGGTGGCAAAAGTACTGGAGTTTCAGCTTTAGCATCAGTCCTTCCAATGAATACCCAGGACTCATCTCCTTTAGGATGGACTGGTTGGATCTCCTTGCAGTCCAAGGGACTCTCAAGAGTCTTCTCCAACACCACAGTTCAAAAGTATCAATTCTTCGGTGCTCAGCTTTCTTCACAGTCCAACTCTCACATCCATACATGACCAC
>NW_011494715.1:6039913-6045095 GCF_000754665.1 Bison bison bison | reverse complement strand
CTCCTTTTCCTATTTGGAACCAGTCTGTTGTTCCATGTCCAGTTCTAACTGTTGCTTCCTGACCTGCATACAGGTTTCTCAAGGTTACCCAGTAAATAAATGGAAGTAGAGACCACATCCACATTCACATGGTCAGGATAGCAGTTCTCCCCAGGTGTAAAATGTCGGTGTAACTCTAATCAAAATCCTGTTAGGTGGCAATAAAATTAACCACCACACCATCAAAAAAACCCCTAAATTCTAGTAGAATACTTTATTTGGTTTAATTTGGCTTGGAGTGAAACTTGACAAAGAGATCCTCAGATTTGTGTTGAAAGGCAAAGAGCCAGGATAGCTAAGGCACTAGTGAGGAAGAGGGCAGCTGACCCTGTCAGAAAGCGTGGCTCGGTATTAAAGTACATAATCAGGACAGATGCCTGTGATCTTGGCACAGAAACTGACAAAGTCAGTGCTACAGGGCAGAATGCAGACATAGGCCCACGCCTGCATGGAAGCTTGACATATGATAAAGGTGGCATCTTGGGAATAACACTTTCTGTATGGAACAGAAGTACATGTCATACCATACACAAAGGAAATTCCAGATGACGTAATAAACCAAGTGTTAACAGCAAGCTTTAAAACTTCTAACAAAAAATACAGAAGTATTTTTGTGATATAGACAGAAACAAAAAGTACAAAATCTGAAGGAGAAGATTGATTTGTTGGAATGTATTAAAGTTCAAAGCTTTGTTCAAAAAACTCTATATCTAGATGTGACGTTTGCAGTCCTGGTACATGACAAAGAATTGATATCCAGATAAAGGATTTCCAAAGGAGAAGACTACTCAGTTGATTCATTAAGTATGTAAGAAAGTAGTTCAGTGTAGTAGAAACCTAGATGATTAATGAACATGTGGAAGGGTGCTGATCTTCTGTAATAATCAGGGAAGTGGAAGTTAAAACAATGTGATATAGTTTATACCATCAAGTGGGCAGAAATGAAAGTGTGATGATACCAGATGGCTGTAAGGATGTGTAGAAATTGCAGATGTTGATCAGGGCTGGTGGGTGTACATTGGGACATTTATTTTGAAGAAAGTTTGGTTTTGTCAAGTATAACTGAAGGTCATGTTCCCCATGGCATTGCAGGAGAGGAAAGGAGGGAGGGAGTGGTGGCATACGGATTAACTCTTCGTAATATTCTGTTTCTTTTGCAAAAAAAAAAAAAGAAAAATATATGTGTAGCCTAAAACAAATAGGACAAAGTGTCAGTATTTGACAAACCTGGTGAGTTTGCTTGTTTGTTGTCTTCTTCCCCCCTTTAAGGATAACATTTCATTCATATGTTTTAACCGATAGTAATGTATGTTTCATACACACATAGCCATATTTGATTCTTTTTGGAGATACTTATTTATTTGGCTGTGTTGGATCTTGGTTGTGGCATGTGGGATCTAGTTCCCTGACCAGGGATGGAACCTGGGAGTGCATTGGGAGAGCTGAGTCAACAAATACCCATGCAATAAAAATGATAACTAAAAATGAGAAAGTTTAACATTCTCACTACCAGCTCCTTGTATATGTATCTTGGTAATCCCGGCCTGCTGCTTCCCTCCATTGATAACTGCTACCCTGAGTTTAGTTTTAAAAATCCCCTTCCCCTCCTCTCTTAAAAAGAAAAGCGTTTTTACCGATGTATATTCATTTCTAGGGCTTTCCTTGTGGTTCAGCTGGTAAAGAATCCGCCTGTAATGTGGGAGACCTGGGTTTGATCGCTGAGTTGGAAAGATCCTCTGGAGAAGGGATAGGCTGCCCATTCCAGTATTCTTGGGCTTCCCTTGTGGCTCAGCTAGTAAAGAATCTGCCCGCAATGTGGGAGACCTGGGTTTGATCCCTGAGTTGGGAAGATCCCCTGGAGAAGGGATAGACTGCCCACTGCAGGATTCTGGCCTGGAGAATTCCATAGACTGTATTGAATAGTCCATGGGGTCACAAAGAGCCCGACACGACTGAGCGATTTTCACTCACTCATTCATCTCTAAGTGATTGGCGTCTTTAAATTTTATGTAAATGAAATCATATATATGATAAATGAACACATATAGTCATATGTGTTCCTCTGCATTTAGGTTTTTAAGAAGTCAGTCTGTGAGCTCAGTCAGTGTTGATGCTTGTGACTGTAGTTTATTTTCATTGCCCCAGAGTCTTAAATAGGCTCTCCCCCATACCCTTCTAAAAGGTTTAGGTTTTGCCTTGTTGTATTTAAATCACTAACCCTTGTTGAAGTGATTTTTGTGTATAATGTGGGCTAGGGCCCCAATTTCATTTTTTTGTCTCCTAAGCAGCATTCATTGCACACTCAGTTCACCCATGCCCAGTGGCGTGCAGTGCTGGAAGGTCACTCAGCACACGTCTGTGTGCACGTGGGTCTATTCACGTGTTCTTTACTCTGGCCTGCTGGTCCAGTTTGTTCACGTGCCAAATTCACATGAATTGTCATAGCTTTAGAATTAGTTTTTGTATTTGCTAAGACAGGTCCCCTCTAACGTAATCTTGTACTTCAGGAGTGTCTTGCCTTGCACGCGCCCTCCTGCAGGGATCTATCCAGAAGGGCAGAGTGTGCGCTGGGCCCCAGGAGGCAGGTGGCTCAGCTCAGAGCAGGAAGGAGAGCTCAGCTGCGGGAATGATAGCTTTTTTCTGTTCCGGGATCAGTTTTCAACTTTAAATAAATGGAATCATACAGTTATCTCTTTCCACGTCTCTCAGTCTTTTTTTTTTTTAAATAATGTTATTTATTTATTTATTTATGGCTGTGCTGGGTCTTCGATGTCGCTCAGGCTTTTCTCTAGTTGCGGTGCCCGGGCTTCTCACTGTGGTGGCTTCTCTTGTTGCGGAACACGGGCTCAGGGCTGCGGGCTTCAGCAGTTGTGGCTCCCCGCCTCTAGAGCGCAGTCCAGTGCTTGTGGCGCGTGGGCTTCGTTGCTCTGAGGCCTGTGGGATCTGCCCACATCAGGGATTGAACCTGTGTCTCCTGCATTGGCAGGCGGATTCTTTACCACCGAGCCACCAGGTAAGCCCTCCATGTCTCTTCATCTTGCTTTCATATTTCTTTAAAGCTTTTTTCCAGTATTTTCCATTCTGGGAATAATTTTAGTATACTTTTTATCACTGATTTTCTCTTCACCCATCCACTGAGTATCTGATTTAATTCAGTATACTTTTTTTTCTTCCCAGTTTTATTGAGATGTAATTGACATGCAACTTACTGATTTGCCTTACAAACCATCACGAGATGATGATCACAATAAGTTTATGTACTTTCCGTTTCTGTTGTTCTGTTTGGTTCTTTTTCCTTTTCTTTTTTGATTGCGCCACGCAGCATGAGGGATCTTGGTTCCCTCCCCAGGGATTAAACCCGCACTGCCTGCGTTGGAGGCGTGGTGTTGACCACCGCCTCACCAGGGGCCTCCTCATCTGGCTCCTTTTCATGTCCGCATGGGCTTTTTCTGATAGCCCCTGTTTCTTCCATCAAACCTTGGGTAATCTTCCAACATCTCACTGTGCACCTGAGACCCGTTTACCGTTCCTGTCTCTGAGAGTCCTGCTGCTGTGCAGTGTTTCTTCTGTTGTTTCTTTCTGCATATTCTCCTCCATGTGACCCATCCCTGTTGTGCGATTTTTGACTGTGAGGTCATACTCTTTGGATGCTACTGACTGCCCTGCTTTGAGGCCTGGATCTGAGAGGGCTTGCACTTGTTTCTCTCACGTGCCTGGGCTCACCCCCTGCTTAAGACCTGTTCACGCTAAACTAGCATATTGGGACACGCGGGTGACATAAGTTGTAGCCTCAGCTGTGTGAGGCCGGCTTGAGGTTATAGTTTCTCAGAGGGGATTTTCCTCCTCCTCTTGGAGCTCAGACTCAGAAGGAAGCGGTGCTTCACCACCTTGCTCTGTGGGGCCGCCTCCCACCCACGTGGCCTTCCGCTTGTTTCTGTGGCTTCAGCATGTTTCTGATCTGATTTGATGACAGTGGCTGCCCCAGCTTCTGGAAGACTGGAGCTCCTGGCTGTTTCTCCGGATTCAAGCCTTCTCACTCCTTTGACTTCTGAGGATTTCATTTCTTTCCTTACAAGCTCAGCCAGTATGTTTAAAGAGGTGGTTTCTGTATTTCGTCCTGCCTTTTCGGGCATTCTCTGCTGAGGGGCTTAGATCGTCGGGGCTGCCGTGTTGCCGACAGTGAAACTGTTGTGTTACTCTGCGTACATTCCTGATTGCTGGAAATTCATCATCATAATAACCAGTAAACTATAATATGATCACTTTCCCTTGTCTTTAAATATGACTTTCTTAAACTTCTTTTTAATGGATGTGCAGTATTTTATAATTATTTAACTAGTCCCCCTTGATGGGTAGTTTTCCAGTATTTTCCTGTTCTTTTTAATGGATGTGCAGTATTTTATAATTAACCAGTCCCCCTTTGATGGGTAGTTTTCCAGTATTTTCCTGTTAAAAACATGAATGAAATGAACAGCTTTGTACCTACAACCTCTGGCTGTGCACCCAGGAGAAATACTAGAAGTAGAGTCACTGAGGCTTCAAGGCTTTCAGTATCTGTTGAATATGGACCATTTGGAAGGCACGTCCTTACCAACAGTGTAGCTGTCGAATATGTCACTGTGAGGAAGAGGACTCTGTGAGTGAGCGTGGGCATCGGGCTGTGTGTCGTCGCCATGGAAACGGAGGCCTCCTAGACTGAGCTGCGGGGCCTCTGTCAATGTTAGCACCGTGGTTCTCACCCTCTGCCCTTTCTTCCCGGCTCCCAGGTGACCTCACGGTGGACTTTCCGATGCCCGGGCTGCCCTCAGGCTCTGTCACACGACGATTCCCACTTCCACGAGCGGCACAAGTGTATCAACTTCTTTGTCAAGGTGTACGGCTACATGCCCCTGCTGTACACGCAGTTCCGCGTGGACTCTGTGCTCTTCAAGACCCGCCTGCCCCACGACAAGACCAAGTGCTTCAAGTTCATCTAGGGGCCTTGCACGGCAGGGCGAGGACGAGCAGAGCGGGGCAGGCGGCTCGGGGGCCCTGGACACTGAAGGGCCTCAGGAACGCCCACCATGGTCGGGCCAGGCCCTCTGCTGGGAGAGGCGCAGGGGGGCGGGAGGGGCGGGCTGCCTTGCTCCTGAAGTGGGCGGCA
>NW_011494715.1:6037748-6039701 GCF_000754665.1 Bison bison bison | reverse complement strand
GAGTTTCAGATTTGCCATTCAAGGTTTATTTATATATATGTGTGTATATATATACACATATGTGTGTGTGTGTATATGTGGGTGTATACGGATATATGCACACACACTCACAGACATATACATATGTATGTATTCGAGGGGGAGCTTGGCGTTTCTGCCCATCTCACAAAGTGAGGGTCCCACCGTGGTGGTCTGTATTTTGGTGGAGAAGGATCCTGGCCTTCCTGTATCTGGCTCATCCTTAAAGATGGTCTCCGTCCTCCCCAGGGGCCCCTGTGTGCAGAAACAAGAAAGGGCTGGCGTGGCCCCGGGGGGGTCTTGCCTGAGTTCAGACCTGTGGGTTGGCTCCTTCCCCGCTTCCTGTTGCCAGCAGCGCTCTGTGGCTCGAGTTGTCCTGCATTCGAGTTCTCGGTGGGATGGAGGGCCTGTGTATTTGGGGCAGCTGAGCTTCCCTGCCTGGGACAGGTGGGTCGAGGACTCCCTGCTGGCTGTGCTGTCTGTGTACTTGACCTGGCTCTCCTTTCCCCGCTGTCTGAGAGTGAAGACAGGAAGGACCGAGACCTGCAGACAGACCCCCAAATGGTTCATTTTGTTTGACCCTCCTTTTAAAGACCTGTTGTGCTTTGGCTGCAGACTTTCCTGAAGGTTCTCTCACGTACAGAGCAGATGCCTGGCGGCTACACTTCAGGGGGGTCTGAGTGGTTGGTTGCAGGTCGGCCGACTCTCTCCGGCTCAGAGCAAGTGAGCACAGCACCCTTTGATCCCCACCCGGCTGGCCGGGAGCCACAGCAAGGCACCTGCCTTGGGATGATACCTGGGTGAAATTCACCTTCCCCACCCCATCTGGACCTGCATCCTATAGTCCTAGATCCCTCAGGCCAGGTGGGTGTCAGGCCCTCCCCGGGGTTGGTTTGGTCTATGTCAGAATGATGGGAGGATAGGATTTGTTGGGTTAAGCTCAAATCCAGCCTGAAATTGAACAGGTGTTCATATCCTATATTACCACTTGCCCCTGTGGGTTTCAGTCTCTATTTTCCTGGGCTGAAATAGAAGGAAGCTTTTTTTTTCTGGAGGTGGCAGCAGTAGGGGAACTGAAGAGAGTGGTGTCACTGGCGTTGGCTGGGATGTAGCACGTGACCGCTGCCGTTATTTCTGGACACCCCGTTCCTCTGGTGAGGCTGAGTCTAGGAGGTTCCCCTCAGTGACTGAACACAAGCTCAGGCCTGTCCTGGGCACGCACATGCCTTAAGCCAGCTCCCTCCTCCCCGGACCTCCACCTCCCATGCACCTATTTCCAGGGGGCACATCCGTCTCTGACCTGCCTGCCCACCAGAGGGTCCTCTTCAGGTGTCACCTGAAGCCAGCTCTGTCCTGGAGGGAGCACCCCCTGGAGGGCTGAGGGACCTGCCCTGTTTGGGGAGCAGGACCGGGCTGTGTCTTCCTGACGTCCCTGCTGGCATCTCCCTGTGTCTCCCCTGCTGAGGCTGCTTCCTAGGAAATGGGCTCTGCTGCTCGGCAGCCCAGGGAAGGGGTCCAGACCCCCGCCTCCTGACTTTCTAATTACTCCTCCTTTGACCCTGGACTTGATTCTTTTTAGCAGTAGCCTTCTTCCCTTTGGGAAGCCAAAGAGTGTGTTGTTTTGAGCTATAAATGTGGCTGCTATTTTTATCTTGTCTCTTTTAATGTGAGGAACCCCTGGACTGCCTCTGAGCACGGGGTCCCTGGTGAGAAAGTAGCCGTGTCAGGACCCGCCCAGGTGGAGCCAGGGCACGGGGTCCTGCGTGTCAGGGACAGATCCGGAGCAGCTGGTGCTCTGAGGTGGTGGGTGACATCACAGGGCACTGAAGGGTGGTGGGGGGAGGTGATGTTGGAGCAGACGAGGGGGCTCTGTTGGACCTGAGCGTGACTCTGACTTGGAGGAGCCGGGACTGCAGGCTCTGGTGGACACGGGCC
>NW_011494715.1:6026900-6037648 GCF_000754665.1 Bison bison bison | reverse complement strand
GTCTGTAAAGGACACTCCTCACGGCGAGAGGAGGGGCAGGGCTCTCGGGGGCCTGGTCGGGTCTCCCAGAGAACAGCCATCACATTTTGCAAGATGGGTTAGGGGGCCGCCCAGATCCAGGCTTCCAGTGCCTTTGACGCCTGTTGTTTACCTTGGGGAGTCCAGAGTTGTCTGCGCCACCTGGCTGACTCCTGGAGCCTGGCACAGCCCTGCAGACACACGAGACGTCGTCAGCTGTTCCGTGAACGCCCACTGCCGTCTGCGCTCCCAGAGCCCAGCGCATCCTTGCTCCCCAGTGGGCCAGTCTGCTCTCTCCCGAGAGACACCCACCTGAGGGGAGGCACCCACCAGACTTGCGCCGTGGGCCTCCGCCTGTGTGCGCCGCTCCAGCAGGGCCCAGGCACCGTGCCCCAAGGAAGAGTCCCTCCGGAGCGGCCTGCCTGTGTGAATGTGGGCGCTCCTCTCTGCAGCGCTTGTGTTCTGGAGGGGCAAGCTCTACTAATACCCACGCCACGTCCATCCACCCCACCCCTTTTCCAGTCATGAGCACAATGGTCTTACGTTGGGTTTTTGTAAAAAAAATAAAAAATAGAAAATGGAGACTACAAGCAGCTTGGAGGTCTTTTATGATTTTTCTCTGCAGGACGGAGGAGTGGCCCGAGGGGAGGTGCCTCCTGGTTCCAGGAACCCCCCACCCCCCACCCACTGTGCACGGCCTGTGGCCCCTTCTTCCTGCACGGCTGTGCTTTCCTCGGGCCTGGAGTGGCCTGCATGCCTGAGCCCAGGTGATGCTGTTGGGGGCATGGGCAGCCTTGCGCATATCTAGTGTCCGTTTCCAGGATGGGTCACTAGATTAGATCTAGAGGAACTTAGGTGTCACTGATCTGGTTTGAGTGCAGACATGGGATGGCACGGGGTACATGTTTCCCACCTCTCTCACGGTGACTTTTAAGTGTGTGTGGCGTGGTGCTAGGGAGCTCCCTGTGTGTTCCCCGGCCCAGAGCAGGGGGCTGGTTTATAATGGCCCCGTCAGGGGTCACGAAAAGCACGTGCATCTAGCTGGTGCTTAACTGGCTTCCTGTGGTCCCAGGCTTCTGCTCAGCCACGGGATCAGAGCCATCCTCAGGGAGAGAACACTGAGTCAGACTTGGAGACGGATGGAGACAGGAAGGAGGATGGGAAGCCAGGGAGAAGCTGAGTTGGGGTGCTCCTCTCTGGGTTCGGCAGTTGCGAGTTTGGACACGGACTTGGGCAAACTTTGGGAGATGGTGAGGGGAAGAGAAGCCTGGTGTGCTGTAGTCCATGGGGTCGCGAAGAGTCAGGCATGACTGGAAGACTGAACAGCAATGAGAACCCTAAGAATGCCTGGGACGGGAAGCCCAGCATTACTCGGAAAGGAAGGTTGACAACTGATGAGGTAGGTTTGTGGCAGGTGAGGGGGAGGAGGATGTCGTATCGGGTGGGGAAGCCTGCCTAGGTCTGGAGTGGTGGCTGCCAGGGTGCTGTTCTTCCAGCCAGCCATTTCCTTGTTATAACTTGTCCCAGGACCAGGGAAGCTTGAGGAAGTTGCACCAGGCTGTGGAAATGGGGGTCTCACTAGATGCAGAGGTGACACATCTAACTTGGGTTCTGTTCCCAAGTTACTTAGTTCTGGCTTGGACCTAACAAGGTAAACCAAAGTGGTCAATGTTAGTGGTTGATATTATTGTCATTGAAATAGAAGATTCCACAATATTTGCAAAACTGGTTAAGAAAGTGTGTTTAAGGATGCTGGATTCAAATCCTGGGTCACCCATTAAACTGTGGTGGGAAACATGTTATATTTTACACTTCTCATCTATAAAATGGTAAGACTTGTGCCCCCATCTTGAAGACATGTTGAAAATGAACGTTTATGTGACGAGTCCACTCTGGCGTACAAGAGGCGTGGACTGTTGGGGTAACATACCGGAAGGTTCTCAGTGGCTGTTTCTCCACTTGTTTTTTAAAAAGCTTACTTAAGTTGGAGGGTAATTACAGTGTTGTGGTGGTTTTTGCCTTACGTGAATATGAATTGGCCGTAGGCATGTGTGTGTCCCCCCATCCTGAGCCTCCCACGTCCCACCCTCCCCCGCCCATCCTCCCGGGTCGCCACAGAGCCCTGGCATACGTCAGACTCTGCTTGGTTATCTGTTTACTCGTGGTGATATATATGTTTCAGTGCTGTTCTCTCAAATCACCCCACCCTCTCCTCCACCATGTCCAGAAGTCTGTTCTTTATGTCTCCTTTGCTGCTCTGCGCGTAGGGTCATCAGTACCATCTTTCAAGATGCCCTATATATGCGTTAATGTATGGTATTTATCTTTGTCTTTCTGACTTCCCTCTGTATAATAGGCTCTAGGTTTATCCGCCTCGTTAGAACTGACTCACGTGCGTTCCTTTTTATATCTGAGTGTTATTTCAGTGTGTGTATGTGCCACAACATCCTTATCCACTCATCTGCGGGTGGGCATCCAGCAGTTGTCAGTAGTGCTGCAGGAAACGCTGGGGTCCGTGTGTCTTTTTCAGTTCTGGTCTCCTCAGGGTATATGCCCAGTAGTGGGATTGCTGGGTGGTGTGGTAGTTTTATTCCTAGTTTTTAAGGGAATCTCCACACTGTTCTCCATAGTGGTTTTATCAGTGCTTGCATTTCCATCAACAGTGCAAGAGGTTCCCTTTTCTCCACGCAGTCTCCAGCATTTATCGTTTGCAGGCCGTTTTGATGATGGCCATTCTGACCAGTGTGTGATGATACCTTTTTGTGGTTTTGATTTGCATTTCCACTTGTTTTAATGCCAGCTCATTCAGGTCTCAGCTGAAGCACTGTCTTCAAGAAACCCACCCTGCTCAGAAGTTGCTGCTTACCCACCCTCACCACTGTCTCCTGTTGTGGGGGCTGCCCTGGCACTGTCATAGGTGTGTTCCCCACACCAGGTTGTGAGCCTCCGCAGAGCAGAGCACTGGAGCGCATTGCCACATATGTGTTTTGTAGATATTCCCCCAGTTTGGAGGTTGCTTATCCATTTTATGTTATCTTCTGATGAGCAGAAGCTTTTTTGCTGAGATCGAATTTATAACTTTTTTTTTTTCTTTTTTGTTGCTTTCTGTGACTTGAGAGCCCTGTGCCTAACCCAAATCATGAAGGTATTCTTTTAATTTTTCCACTAAAAGCTGTACAGTCCAGGCTCCATCTCAGGTTAATACTTGTGTATGGTGTGTGGTAGTGGTCGAGGTTCTATTTTTTTTTTTTGGGGGGGCTGTCTAGCTGTTCCAGCTCCACTTGTTAAAAAAGAATTTCCTTTCTCCATTCAATTGATTGGGGCCTTTCTTGACAACATAATGACTGTCTGAGCTCTCTCTTCTGTTACTGATTTGTTGCTAATACCAGGCTGTCTGGATAAATGTAGTTTTTTTGTTTGTCTTGAAACAAAAGTAGCATAAATTCTCTAACTTGCTTATCTTTCTTAGAATTGCTTTGAGTGTTTATAGTTACATTGTATTTCTATAAATTTTAGAATTAGTTTGTCAATTTTTTTCTAACCTGCTGGAATTAAATTTTTAAAAAATTCTTATAAAATACATAGAACTTAAAATGATTTCAGCCACTTTTATTTTTTAATTGAAGTATAGTTGATTTACCATGTTAATTTCTGCTGTACAACAAAGGGACTCAATTATACATATATATATATTTTTAATATTTTTTGATTATGGTTTATCACAGGATACTAAATGTAGTTCCTGTGCTGTGCAGTAGGATCTTGTTTATCTCTTCGATATGTAATAGCTTACATCTGCTAACCTCCCACGCTATCTCTCCCCTAAACCTCTCCCCTCTGACAACCATATCTTCTCTCTGTTTCTATTTCATAGATAGGTTCATTGTGTCATAATTTAGGTTCCACATATAAGTGATATGTGGTATTTCTCTCTCACTCTGACTGCATGCAGTGTGTATGATAATCTCTGGTTGCATCCGTGTTGCTGCCAATGGCATTATTTTTCTGGCTCAGTAGTATTCCCCTGTATATATGCACTGCATCGTCATCCATCCGTCGGCCAGTAGGCGTTTAGGCTGTCTCCATGTCTTGGCTGTTGTGAGCGGCGCTGCTCTGGACATACAGGTGCCTGTATCTTTTGGATTAGAGTTTTGTCTGGGCATTTGCCCAGGCGTGGGATTGACGGTGATGAGAATTCTTTGCCTATCATCTCTTCTAGGAGTTTTATGTGTCGCATCTTATGTTTAAGTCTTCAGACCCTCATCTTGAATTTATTTTTGTGTATGGTAAGAGGATGTGTTCTAACTTCAACTCACATGTGGCATTTTAGCCACTTTTAAGTATACAGTATAATGGCAGTAAGAACATTGACGATGTATAACCATCACCACCAGCTATTTCTAGCACTTTGTCTTCCTGGGTAGAAAGGCTGTGCCCATTAAGCTGGAACTCTCCATTTCCCCTTCCTTCCAGCCCCTGACACAGCCTCTGTTATTTTTCTATGAATTTGTCTATTCTGGACAAACATATAAATGGAGTCATAGAGTATTACAGCTTTTTTGGTCTGGCTTTTTAAATATAGCATGTTTCAAGGTTCATCTATCTTATAGCATGTATCAGAATTTCATTCTTTTTTATGGTTGGACAATGGTTTCTTGTTTGTGTACAAACAATTGCAGCATGAAATACTGGTTATCCATTCACCTGTTGATGGATACTTGGGTTACTTCCATGTTTTGGCCATTGTAAATACTGTGATGAACATGGATGTACAAATTTCTTTTGTGTAGATACCAATGAGTGGATTGTTGGATCATATGGGAACTCAATATTTAACTTTCTGAGGAATGGTCAAACTGTTTTCCCACAGCTGCTGTTCCATTTAATACTCCCACCAGCCACACACAAGGGTTCAGTGTCTTCACATCCTTGCCATTACTTGCTTTATAATTAATAATTTTAAAATAGCCATCCTAGTAGATAGATGTGGAGTGCACCTCACCCGGGGTCTGATGGACATTTGCCTAACGACTAACCATGGGCAGTCCCTTTTCATGTACTTATTGGCCATTTGCATTTATTATTCAGAGAAATGACTATTCAAGTCCTTTGCCCATTGGAAAGATATCGGTTGGGGACTTCCCTGGTTAAGCCTTTGCCTTCCAAGGCAGGGGATTCGATCCCTCGTTGGGGAGCTAAGATCCAGCATGCCATGGTCAAAATAACCAAAACAAACAAATGAAAAAAGAGGCAATACTGTAACAATAAAGATTTAAAAAATGGTCCACATAAAAATTGTTTTAAAAAGCTTTTTAAAACTGGGTTGTTTATTGTTGCTGTTATGGGATTTTGATGAGATTATATTGAATCTGTAGACCAGTGGGTAGAATTGAAATATAATAATACTGAGTCTCTAATCCATAAGCATGCTGTTCTCTCTTCATGTATTCAGATCTTCCCTAATTTCTATCATCAAAAAATGTGAGGCTTTTTATGTAGAGATCTTACACATCTTTTCAAAAGTTTATTCCTAAGTACCTCTTTTCACACTATTATGAGTGGAACTGCTGATTTTTAAAAAGTTCTTTTTCTAATTACTTATTATATTACTAAGTCTAGTAGTTGTTGGGATTTTTTTTTTAATTGTTTGGAGGATAATTACAATATTGTGATGGTTTTTGTGATACCTCAGCATGCATCGGCCACAGGTATACATGTGTTCCCCCCCCGCCCCTCCCCTCCCCGTCCTGAATGCCCCTCCCGCCTCATCCTGT
The DNA here is from genome assembly GCF_000754665.1 of Bison bison bison. Taxonomy (NCBI): domain Eukaryota; kingdom Metazoa; phylum Chordata; class Mammalia; order Artiodactyla; family Bovidae; genus Bison; species Bison bison. Next base: position 6,031,856 of record NW_011494715.1, on the reverse strand, counting down.
CCCTCTGGGTTGTCCCAGAGCGCTGGCTTTGCTGCCCTGCTTCATGCACTGAAGATTTTCTGTGTAAGTAGTCTTTTGCTCATAGTCCTGGAAATCTGCCCCTGTATCCTTGGGAGAAGTCTGGGAGGAACCTGTACCTGGTCTGTTCTTCTGGTGAGCTAAGTCCTCAGAGACAAGCAATGCACAGGATATAAGAGGTGTTAATAAATGCTCAGAGGGGTAGAAGGGCCCACAGATGACTGGAAAAGCCTTCGTAACATCAAAGTTCTTTATTTTGAAAGTGTTGTGAACATTGTAATCTAGTTAAAAATTTATGTAATCTTAGGAAACCTTTAGTTGATAATGTGTTTGGTAAACCCAAATTACAGTATGTGAATTACAGTTACTTTTCATTTGTGACTGATTTCATAGTTGTATGCCACGGAGACATAAACTGCCTTAGAAAATATTGCCATGGTTTATTGTAGAGAAGTGTAAAAGATAAATTCTGCTAGCATAAGAGTGATCATGCACAGGACTTATCTTTTCCCCCCACTCCCATTGGCTTCAAATAACAATATAAGAGAAAGAAGAAATATTCTTCATGCTTAATGGTAAGATGTGTGCAAAACACCTCTCAATGATCTGTGGTTCTATGACTCAAAAAATGCTTAAGTGTAATACATGTAAGTCCCCCCTGTTTTATTGAGATGTTATTGATATATAGCATATGTAAGCTGAGGGTGTACAACATGATTTGATACACATATTACACTGAGAAATGATTACCACAATAAGGTTAACTCTGTCCTGTCACATAATTGCCACTTCTGTGGTAATAACTTTTAAGATCTACTCTCAGCAGCTTTCAAGTATATCCTATGGCATCGTTAATTATAGTCACAATGCTGTCCCTTAGATCCCTACAACTTAGCCATCTTCTAGCTGGACATTTGTATCTGGCCCTTGACAACCACCACTCCTCATCTTTGAGATTCTCCGTGAGTGAGGCATACAGTGCTGGCATTTCTCTCATTTCATTTCACCCTTAAGGTCCATCCATGTTGTTGTCAAAGGCAGGAATTCCTTCTTTTTAATGGCTGAATATTGTGCATTGTGTATGTCCCACATTTTAAAAAATCCTTTATCAAGGGAAACTTCAGTTTTCGTGTCGTGGCTATTTTGGATAATGCTACGGTGAACATGGGGATGCAGCAATCTCTTCAGGGTAACTTTTCATTCCCTTGGGGTATATACCCAGGATTGGGGTTGCTGCATCATAATGGCAGTTCTACTTTTAACTTTCTGAGGAGCAGCAATGCTCTTTTCCATAGTGACTGCACCAATTGACACCCCCACCGGTAGTGCACGAGGGTTCCCTTTTCTCCACATCCTTGACAAGACTTGGTATTTCTCATCTCTTGGTAGTAGCCATGCTGACCCGTGTGAAATGGTGCCTCATTGAGTTTTGATTTCCATTTCCCTAATGGCTCATCGTGTTGAGCACCTTTTTGTGCGCCTGCTGGCCATCCCTATGTCTTCGGAAAAATGTACATTCAAGTCTTGTGCCCATTTTTAAGTGAGGTGGTTTTCTGCAATTGATTTCTATGAGCTCCTTATATATTTTAGCTGTTAACCTCTATCAGATAGTTTGCAAATATCTTCTCCCATGTGATCACCTTTTCACTTTGTTGGGTCCCTTTGCCATGCACAGAGTTCCTTCTAGTTTGCTACTAGTCCCAGTTGTTGATTTCTCCCTGTTGCTTGTTTTTGGTGTCATTGCCAAAAATTGTTGCCAAGACCAGTGTCGAGCTTTCCCTGTTTTCTTCTAACACGTTTACAGTTTGGGTCTTACGTGTAAGTCTTTATTCTTTCAAGTTAATTTTTATGAGTGGTATAAGGGGGAGGGGGACCAATTCATTCTTCTGTGCATGGTTATCTAATTTTCCCAATGCCATTTACTGAAAAGACTGTTCCTTCCCCACTGAGTCTTATGGACTCCCCTCTCAGATATTAGTTGACTGTATGTGTATGTGTGCATTTATTTCTGGGCTCTCAATTTTGTTTCACTGGCCCATGTGTCTGTTTTTATGAGCTTTTATTAAGCTTAAAATGAGGAACTGTGCCTCCAGCTTTCTTTTTTTTTTTGGCTATTCAGGATCTTTTGTGCTTCCATACAAATTTTAGAGTTTTTTTCTTCTCTGAAAGTTGCAACTGGAATTTTGAGAGGAATTGCATTGAATCTATAGATGGTGAAATGCTTTTACGATGTGATTAAGTCTAAAATGTGATCCAGGAACAGTGTTGGCTGCAGCCTTCAGGAAGACTAGACGAGTTTGCCTCAGTTCTACACTATCCATCTCCGTAATTCAGTGGTACCTTCCTTCAGAATTGTAATTGGTTGTTTTTACCGCATTCTAGGGCTTCCCTGGTGGCTCAGTGGTAAAGAATCTGCCTGCGGTGCAGGAGACCCAGGTTCGATCCCTGGGTTGGGAAGATCCCCTGGAGAAGGAAATGGCAACCCACTCCAGTATTCTGGCCTGTAGAATCCCATGGACAGAGGAGCCTGGCGGGCTACAGTCCATGGGGCTGCGAAGAGTTGGACGTGGCTGAGTGACTAAACTAGCAGGTTTGAAAGAGTAATGTTATTTGCCCACAGTTGCACAGCGGTGAGTTTGTGAGCACTGAGGTTTTCTGCCTTCACAGTGTGGCATGAGACGGTGAGACGGCACTCAACTTGCCTCGTGGCTGTTGGGGAAACACTGGACTTGGGCCCCCTTTCCTCACCAGGCTGCTGGGCTCACGTGAATACGTGATCATACAGCTTTGGAGGTTTCTTCACTCTCATTTCTGTTGATACTTCATTGTACAGGTAAACCTCATTTCATTGTTCTCTGCAGGTACTGCATTTTTTTTTTTTTTTAACAAATCGAAGGTTTGTGGTAACCCTGTGTCGAGCAAGCCCATCGGTGCCATGCTTCCAACAGCATTACTTTTAAATTAAGGTCTGTACACTTAAAAAAAATGCTCTTGCACATTTAATAGACTGCAATATCAATGTAACTTTTACATGCACTAGGAAATGAAAAAATTCATGTGATTTGCTTTATTGAGATTTATTGTCGTGGTCTGGAAGCAAACTAACAGTATCTCCAAGGTAAGCCTGTAGTTTGGAAAAGCCAACTTCTGCCTTAATAGGACAACTGTGAGGCCCCAAAGCTTCAAGCCGTCCAGGGGTCAAGAAGAGTAGTTTGTTACCTTTACTTAAAAAGGAATGAACAGGGCTGTCTCCTCTTCACCAGCTCTGTGATCCCTGGTGGTCACACATGATGGTACAGTGAGGCAGAAACCACTTGCTGGCGATGGGTTTTGGGAAAGTCACCCTCTGTACCTCAGTTTCCTTGTCCAGCACTTAGATGTTCTCTGTTTTCAGCTACTAAACGGGATAATTTGCTACACGGCAATAGATGCTGTTTTACAGAAAGCAAAGAAGTGAGAAAACCGGGTTCCTTCTCACTGGTTTTAATGGCTTTTCAATTACTATGTCATCACGAGGTTAATCATTAGATTTTATTAGCATTTTTCTAAACATCAGCCTCTGCCCCAGGTTGGTATCAATGGGCTGCGCTTCCGACAGCAGGTCCCACCGTTTTTTCTGGGTCGTCTTCTCACCGGTCTGGTTTGGTATCCAGATACCCAGACTCTAGGCAGTTATTCATACACGCTGTCTCCTAACGCTCTGCAGGGCAGGATCTAGATTTTCTCTGCTCTAACAAATGATTCTTCGTGTCTTCTTGACTGGCTTCTGCCATGAAGTAGGTGGTGATGATAGCCGAAACCTTCATAATTTCCTAATTATTTCCTGCCCAACAGTCTATCAACTAATTTACATTCACAGAGTGTTTGTCTCTCTAGTGACCATCTCTCGAGTAAGACCTTGGAATTGATTCCCTGGGATTACTTAAGCCCTTAACAGAAATCCAGCTTGGACAAACGCAAGCCATTCCTGGGCATGTCACTCACTGTTAGAGGACATTTGATTTCTTTCTATTTTATGCTGCTTTTGCATTTTTCAAGATGTTAAGAAAACTTTAAAAAACCTTACCTTGATTTCTCCCAAATTTTGTTAGGAAGCATGCCTTCATGTGCCGCATATTTACAACTCTCCTAAGCACGAGCTAAATTTTCATAGCCCTGGCATGTCCATCTGTTGCGATGTCCACCTTCCCCCACTGTTTACTGTGGACACACCCGAGGCCCCTCGACTGGAGTGACCTGTACCTTGGGAAGCACAAACCTGTGGAAACATGTCTGTATCCAACCAAGGCTGGCCCAGCTGGAGATGGCAAAAATGAAGTTGTGTTTTCCCTTCTCTAAGGAAGAACTGCTTCCCAGGGACAGGGCCATTTCAGAGAGAGAACTGACAGTCAACTCTCTGTAAAATCTGAGCAGGTAGAGTTTTACATACTACAGTTCTTGGGTCACTCAAGCCTGCTGTGATGCTCTGCTGCTGCCCAGGCTGGAGGACTGACTTCCAACTGAATTTCAACCAGTTTGAAAAGACGGTAAGCATTTGCTTCTGCTGTAGGCCAGTTCTAAGACTTGCGTGCTACTCCCCACCCCCACATCTTAATACAGAGCTGGCATGAGTGTGACAACTGACGCTATCTTAGACTAGATGGAATCTGGTAAATACCTGTTTCAAACAATTCCATTATTGCAGATGCAGGCATCTGAGTTTAATGTGCAGGCATGCGGACAATCTGTGGGAAGGGCAGTGACAGGCGAGTGGAGCCTAATTCAGGCCCTCCCCCAGAAGGCCAAGGTCAGTGTTAGTGGTCTGTGCTGCTGTTTTCCATACAGATACAGCTCAGATCAAGTTAAGCACCCTTTTATACAACTGAAGAAATACATTAATGCACACACCAAACTAAAATTTGCCAAGTTCAGTTCTGTATATTTTCATAGATGCTAAGT
>NW_011494715.1:6024291-6026800 GCF_000754665.1 Bison bison bison | reverse complement strand
TAGATGCTAAGTGAATGCATAAATCCTAGGTTCAACAGAACACAGCTACTTCTATAAAAAATAAATTTTATTAACAAAATGAGCTCACATTATAAAAGAAAATGAACCTTTGCTAATTTCTTGGCATCGTCTTTCTTACCAGGTACAGCACTGTAGACAACAAAATCAAAGACCAGTTGCTCTGCCTGAGGCCTGTGAAACTGTGACAAACGGGCCACAAGTCATCTTTCACGTTCCTCCCACCACCGACCCGACGCAAAGCTGCTGTGACTCTCACTCCTCCTCAGCCTGTTGCCTTACCTGCCTGGCTACGCAGGCCTGGGAAGGACACACGCCTAAAGTTTAAAGGGAGAGCTCTTTCCTCAAACACTGCTGAGAATCCAGACTGCGAGGTTCTGGCTGTAATTCCTGAGAAGGTATCTCAAAAGCCGCTTCTTTGTTCTTCGAGCCAGAGCCCACCACCACCGAGACCCACCAGCTGCGGGTCTTCCCTTCCTCCGCTGGGGGCTGGCAGCTGCAGTGGAGGATGCAGGGGTCCGGGGATGTGGAGGCGGCACGGGCCTTCCCCTCAGAACTTCTGAAGGAACTTGAGGACCAGGTCCCGCAGGCGGACCCGGAGCACCTCGTCGTCGTCACAGATGATATGGGTCGAGTCTTCCTCAATCTGGATGAGGGTCTCGGCTTCTTGCAGCAGGACGATATGGCCCTTGGCTGTGTCTTCTACCTTGATGTCGCTGAAGCCGTGCTGCACCGAGAGAAAAGGGGCAGGAAGGCATTTTAGCGTCTGAGATGCTCCTTCCCTGGTGGCTCACACGGTAAGTGAGGACTTGGCCTGCAGTACAGGAGACCCGGTTCATGGGATTGCGAAGAGTCGGACAGGACTGAGCAACTAACGCTTTCACTTTCCTTTCCAGCGTTGGCTACACTGAACATTCTAGAAACTGGCATTTTGGACTCTCCTCAATACAGTTCTTCAGAGCAGTCCCAGGACCTACTACAGCAATAGAATTCCAGGTGAAGCTCCCAACCATGCAAAAATCTCATACAAAACACAACAGAATTCCTACCACCTGCTTAAGCTTTTGTGTATCATCTGAGGAGCACATCAAGGCACCTGGGTTCAGGAGGCTGGGTGTTCCATCCCAGCCTCTGGGCCACACCTGTAAAACCCCTCCACCCTGTCCCAGGAAGATGCCTTCCTCACCACAGGTACCAGTGACCTTGTGATCTGGCAAGTCCCTGCCAAAGGGGAAGACGAAGCAGTGTATCAAATACTTCTCCAGGGCCCCCTCCCATGCTAACTCAGAATTTCCTTACACATTAGATGTAAAGTTGAGAAAGAAGAAAAGAAGTGGAAAGAAGAATGATTTGCCTGAGAAGGACACAAGATAGGTAATAATCATGACCTAGGGAGGTTCTCCGTCTTTGGCGCAGAAAGGGATGTTCCTCCTGCATGAGGAGATCGGGGCAGAAACTGGAGTGGGAAATAGTCGGGTCCTAGAGATCAGCTCCTGGGAAAGCCAGACAGAAGTAAATAAGATCTTTCTGGGAAAGCAAGGTGTTTCAAGTTTTCAAGAAACAAGTGAAGTGTGAGTCCCATCAGTACAGCCGGGGGCGAGACATGGTCAGGAGGAACGCTGGTGTGTGCACAGCACACGGGGTCCCCAAGGGGTGTCCCCACATCTCTAGGGGTCAGGGGAGCCCAACAAAGACAAAGCCTTTAAGATTGGAAAGCACTGAGGTACTGAGTTAGTCTGGACAAAAGGCAGTAACTAACTTAGAAGAAAATCTCTTTTCCTGGAATAATTTCTAGTGCTAACTGCAGTTCTTCCCGCAAGCAGCAGCATGAAAAATACTATCTTTAGCCAATTGCTTCTCTTTTCTGTCAAGGACTCTAATTTTGATGCCAAAACAGTGGTCTCTGAAGCCAGAATTACAAAACACTTTCAGGTTAATAAATTCTTTTTCCTCTTACTTGTAGTCATGAAATCTATTCCACCAGCCACCAGGGATGAAGAGTGGGAGGGGTGCTGACCTGGGGGAGGGACCACCATCCTCCACCATGACCGCCTGCTTCTCTCTCCCATCTGGGAGTCACTGGCCCCACTCCCTGAGCGCCAGGGGATCAGGACCCCTCTGCCCACACCACACTGGCATCTCCTCTGAGCCGGCCATGCAAAGGGTCTTCTCATACAAAAGTGGGGCCCTAAGGGGGCAGACCCTTCTTTCCTGGCCGGCCCCCTGCCCGATGTGTCACAGCTGTTTCTGAAGAAAGGCTCCTCTTTGGTCTGGCTCCCACAAGAAGTGGGGCTGGGGCGCAGTCTTGTGGCAGCCTGGTAGTGGGGTAGGGGGAGGAAGGTCAGCTCCCCTCTTAACTCTAAAGCTCCCGCCTGGTTCGGGGACAGCGCATGGACTCCCGGGAGGGACGCCAGCGTGGTCAGACGGCGCATGCGCAAGCCCACAGCGCTCACCTTCTCCAGCGTCTGCACGAACTGGTCCACAGGGATGG
>NW_011494715.1:6021093-6024191 GCF_000754665.1 Bison bison bison | reverse complement strand
TCAGCAGAGGCTTCAGAACCTTGCAGTCTGGAATGTCGTCACTTGCCCGCTTTCGCTTCTTGCCGCCTGTGGGCTGGGCGGGCCTGGGCGGAGGCTGGGCAGGAGGAAAACAGGGGTCTCGTCAAGAAATCACCTAGGAGCCCCAGGTCGGTGCAGGCCACCCGTGGGACCCTCTTCCTGGGAGGGCCAGGGCCTGGCCCGGTGCCGCTGTGCCCTGTGTTCAGGGCTGTCCAGCTGGATCTCCACACAGTACACACAAGCTAAAGCCAACGAGCCACAGAATCATCACCTCAGCTGGCAAAGACACCTTCCTTTTAGCAAGATCCGTTTTTAATTTTCAGTCGACTCAATTCAGTCGTGTCCGACTCTGTGACCCCCGTGGGCTGTAGCCCCCCAGGCTCCTAAGTAAATTCTTAATAACCCACGTTGGCAGCTGGGCCTGGAGCAGTAGGTACCAGGGCTGAGGACACAGGCTGTGGGGCCAGACTGACCGGTTACAGTCCTTCCGTCAAGAAAACGAAGGGCAGAGCAACTGCCCCTACAGTGGTGATAGTAGAGGACTCTGTGAGGCCTAAATAAGACAATGGCTGGTCAGGACCTGGTCCCGCGCCCAGCACCGTAAGCGGCTGCTACGGGCACACAACCCTGGGGGATGACAGTGGCAGAGCCCAGCCCTGACGGGGGTCCCCACAAGGGTGAAGACGGGGGCCCAAACAGCGGTTCCCAGCCCTTGGCCTGACTGCTTCGGGGCCCCCGAGGGCAGGGGCTGCGTCTGCTGTTGGGTCTACCTTCCCTCCCACCTCATGCCTGCGGGCTCAGGACGGACACCCAATGAGAGTTTGTCTCCTGAGCACCACTGGGGGAGCCGATGCTCCTGGAGCTGTGATGGCTCTAGAATGGTGGGCGGCCCCGTCCCTATGAATAATTGTTTCTCCTCTCTTTTCTCTCTCCAAGGCACGTAGCCAGAGAAATAAGTAGTGCCCTTCCCTTCAGATCTGGTCCCTCAGGAAGTCTGACCTCTACCATCTGCTGGTGTGGGCAGCACTGTCCTGGCAGCTGGCTGGAATGTTGGCACCTTCTCAGGAGGAAGGGTTCCAGTCCCCACAGGCCCTGGAGGTTCCTCTTGCAGCCCAGCCCAGCCTCCCCCGATACCTGAAGAACATGCTTGTTATCTTTCGTGTGCAGCACAGCCGAGACGGTTGCCAAGGAAATGCCAGGCTTAATCTCCATGGGCACCAGCGAGTCTGCAAGCTGGGAGCAAAGACGGGGGTTTCAGTCAGGTTCCCTGTAAACTGGGGGCAGAGGGTGCTGCAGCCATGCTGCCCAGGGTGAGGGGTTAGGAGGCCACGCTGGGCCACCGTGCCCAGCTCAGGGATGGACGGTGAGAAACCGAAAGTTGTACAATGACAGCAGGAGCCTTTAACGCCCCACTTACATCAGTGACTGGATCACCCAAACAGAAAATCAATACGGAAACACTGGCCTCAAATGATACATTAGCCCAAATGGACTTAATAGAGAGAGAGAACATTCTGTCCACAAACAGCAGAATATACCTTCTACCCAAGTGTACGTGGAACATTCTCCAGGAGAGATCAAACGTGAGGCCACAGTACAAGTCTCAGCAGATTTTAAGAAGACTGAAATCATATCAAGTATCTTTTCCAACCATAATGCTATGAAACTGGAAATCAACTACATGAAAAGAACTCACACGAGTGCATGGAGGCTAAGCAATGTGCTCCTCTACAGTGAGCCACTGAGGGGTCAAAGAAGAGAGGAAAGTGCCTGGAGACAAACGAAAATGTACATACAGTGATTCAGAGTCTTTTTAACACATGCTTATATGGTCATTTATGACAAAGGAAGCCAGAATATACAATGGGGAAGACAGTCTCTTCAATAAATGTTACTGGGAAGACTGGACAGCGATATGCAAAGTCTTGTACCACATAGAACAAACTTAAAATGGATTAAAGACTTAAAATATAAGACCTTAAACCATGAAACTCCTGGAACAAAACATAGGCATCTTCAACATGGGTCTTTTATCAATTTTATTTCTGGATGTATCTCCTCAAGTATGGGATTCAAGAGCAAAGATAAATGAGACTGCATCAAAAAAAAAGCTTTTGCACAATGAAGGATACGGTCAATAAAACAAGAAGGCTGCCTACGGTAAAGGAGAAGGTATTTACAAATGATGCACCAGCTAATCCAGAATTCACAGGGAACTCATACAACTCCACATACCCACTCTGAAAATGGGCAGAAGACCCGAATAGGCATTTTTCCAAATAAGACATAGAGATGGCCAGTTACTAATCATCAGGCAAGTGGATATCAACACCACAACGAGGTGTCACCTCATACCTGTCAGAATGGTGGTTGTCAAAAAGACAGCAAATAACTGGTGGTGAGAATATAGAGACAGGAGAACACGGGGGCACTGTTGGTGGGGTGGCAGACTGGTGGAGGTGCTATGGAAACAGTATGGCGGTTCCTCAAAAACTTAAAAACAGAACTACCAGATGACCCAGCAAGTCCACTCCTGGGCATTTACGCCAAGGAAACAAAACACTAATTTGAAAAGATGCATGCACCCCTGTGTTCAGGGCAGCATTATTTACTATAGCTAACTAAGATATGGAAGCCACCTCAGTGTCTCCTGATGGATGAATGAAGAAGATGCGACACACACACACACACACACACACACACACACACACACACGATATTAGTCATAAAGAAACAATGAAATTTTGCTGTGACAACATGGATAGACCCAGAGGGTATTATGACAAGTGAAACCTAAAAAGCAAAACAAATGAACAAACATAAACAAACTCAGTTACGGAGAACAAATAGGTGGTTGCCAGAAGGGAGGCAATGACCAATTTCTCAAATAGGTGACCGAGACTGATTCAAGGGGATGGAATGGACATTATGGGAAACGCAGTCCATAATATTGTACCATTATGGTAACAGACTTAGTGTGGTGATCATTTTGTAATGTAGAGATACACTGAATCACCATGTTATTATGTACCAGGAACTAACATGGAGGAAGGCCGGTCAATTGTACTTCAACTTAAAAA
>NW_011494715.1:6013090-6020993 GCF_000754665.1 Bison bison bison | reverse complement strand
TGGGGGCTTTCCCGGTGGCTCAGTGGTAAGGATTCCCCCTGCCAGTGCAGGACGCACGGGTCCAGTCCCTGATCTGGGAAGATCCCATATGCTGCAGAGCGGTTGGGCCTGTGCACAGCTATGGCGCCTGCGCTCCAGAGCCCAGCGCCGCAACTACCAGGCCCACGTGCCCTAGAGGCCACGCTCCGCAACAGGAGAAGCCACTGCAACGGGAGAGCGGCACGCTGCAGCTAGAGAGGAGCCCGTGCAGCAAGACCCAGCACAGCCAAAAATAAACAAAATTTTAAAAAGAGAAAAGAATGTAACAGTGTGAAATGTTCCCACTGAGAGATCCGTGCGCTCTAGGCGCTCGGCCACGCCCATTCACAAATACCGTTTTCCTTCTGACGCTGCGCTGACAAAGGTCAGGCTGCCGGGCAGACCTGTAAAGCCAAAGACCTGTCCTGGGGCGGTTCACAGACTGCAGTGTGGGAGCCGAGCAGGCGGGGGACTCTCCCTGGGCGGCCCCAGGAATAAATTCATCTCCAAGGAGACTCTGAAGTGGCAGCTCAGCCACAGGGAAATCTATCCGGAGCCCACAGACGACTCAGTGAAGACATCTCTGGGAAGGAGGGCGCATTCACTGGCCACCCCAGAAACAGAGGTTTTCTCTTAATGGAGGCCCCTGAGGGCTGACGACAGGGCTTCCGCTTTGCACAAGCAGGGAAAGAGAAGGAGGGTCTACCAGGGAGCTGATCTGGGGGAGAGATGAGCATCCACTAGCTGTAGCAAAACCGAAAGAACCGTGACAGACTTTTAACTCCTTCCTCTCACCTGTACTTCCCAGGCAAAACCAAATGATACTTCTAGTTCTCTCTCTACATCCCACACACAAAGATTTATGTTAAAGCATGTTTCTACAAGTATTATTTGCAATTTGAAAATGCAGAAATAATAAATATCCACCAATACAGGAACAGTGAAATGATGAGACATTCACAATAGACCATCTTGAATGACACAATATACTTACCTTTACATGACAAAGGGATTATATGATACATGATTCAAACACACCCACAACACGGTGAACAGACAAGGCAAATACACAAAAATTGGAATAGTAATTATGTTTGGTATTCAAACTAGGATTGACTTTTTTTTTTTGGGTCTGTATCCTTTTCCTCCTTATTTCCCAAGTTTTCTAGAATGAACAAGCACACTTTTATGGAAAAATGAATCTTATGACAGGGTCATACAAATCAAGGCCTGAGAAGGCCAAGGGGCCTTAAAAACAAAAGGAGGCTGTCCAGAGTGCTGGTTCTCAGGTGAGAAGCAGGGATCCCACGTGGGCTCCGGAGACCCAATTCTGCCTTCCTTTTGCCTTTCACACTGGAAACTGACACCTGGTCTCTGACACCAGTGGTTCTCCAATTTTAGCGGGCATCAGGCCCACGAGGAGGCTGGCAGAGACCCAGAGGCTGGGCCTCACCTGGAGTCTCTGCCTCAGCAGGACTGAGGTGGGGCTGCAGAAACCTGCATTTCCAACAGGTTCTCAAGGCTGCCGCTGCTGGCGACAGTGGCCCCGCGTACCCCGCTGCGATCCCCACGTGAAGGCGTGCGCCACGTGCCCCAGCACCGCCACGGCCCAGATCAGCTGGGGGCTCTACACTCACTGGGATTAAAGGACAAAATCTTCACAGAATAAAATCTTTACGTTCTACTAAAATGCATGCAAATGATGATCATGCAGGGATGTAAACTTTCCTTACTTTTTGGTCACTTTCATGTCCTCCATCTACTGCTGAACTCAGTGAGACCTGAGCCTCACTGGCAAATGAGGTCCAGGAAGGACGAGAGAGCCACAAGCCTAAGGTGGCTAATGACAGAGCTGACAACAGCATTATTTGTTCTCCAGGCTCCGACCCCCTGGGTGACACACTGAACTTTAATATAAGCGGCACTCCAGCAGGCCTGGTGTTGACATCTGTTACTTCATTACTGGAAACAGGAGGAAGGGGACTTCCCTGGTGGTCCGGCAGCTGAAGCTTCACACTCCCAGTGCAGAGAGCCCAGGTTGGATCCCTAAACAGGGAACTAGATCCCAAATGCTGCAACTCAGAGTTCACGAAGGGCTGGAGGTTCTGGATGTTCACTAAGGGCTAGCTCACTTTTGCTGCAGCCAAAGAGGCAGCTGAAAAGCTCAGCCCGCTTCCCGCTTACCTGCTAAGGGTCTGTGTACCTTGGTTCATCCATGTGTGACACAAACTGCAAAGAAAGCCACCCCAGGACAGTCTTCCAGACTCAAGCGGAAACCTGAGGAAGCCCCGGGAAGCCCAACGCTCACCTCCGGCATGATTTCGATCTTCTCGTACCGACGCTTGAAGGGCAGGGCGAGGACCTCGGCGCGCCGATAGGACATGGCGGGCGGCTGGCAGTCCACCATGAGGTCCATGCGGTGGGACTGCGCCGGGGGTGGCTGGGTGTACTGCTCGGGACAGACCACGTGGAGGGGCTGAGGATCGAGAGGGAGGGGTTGGGGGAAGGAGGGCGTGAGGCGGCAGCAGGCCCAGTCCTGACCTCACCCTCCCCAGACGCCACCCAGGCTCACCACAGGGCCGTGCTGAGCTCCCATCCTCTCAAACCCAAGTCACCAGTGACCACAGTGTTGGGGGGGAAGCACGGAAGTTTCAAGGAAAGCCATGGTGATGAGCAAGGGATTTACTGCCTTTGTTTTGTGCATTTGTTTTCTCCCTCTATTTAAGCCACTCTAAGGGTGACATCCAAGGGCCCATTCTCAAAGGGTCTCCAGTCCCTGGAGGGCAGCCTCTCTGTCCCTCAGCAGCACTGACTGGCACCCCGACTTGCTGGCGAAGAAGAGCTGTGGCTTTCTGTGCTCGTCTGGGTCTCCGGTCTGGACCTGTAGGCCCCCAGGTCCTAGGCAGTGGGCGATGGCCAGGCCGTGTCCTCAGTTGTGGAGGACACACCACGTCAGAGTTTTTTGGTTTTTGTTTTTATAAATGTCTTCTTTTATTATCTTGGGAGAAAAATAATTAGGAAGTCAGTGTTTACTTCGGCCAAATACCACCCAACTGGACACAAGTGGTCCTTGTCAAAAATAATACACTGCTTAGGCTTGCTTTTCCTTCCACTTTTGATTTTTTTTTTTTAAGAGGAGAAACCTCTTTCAGGGTGGAAAGCCCACTAGTCTGGAACCTGGAGGGTACTGGGCCGAGCATGCTGGGGGGTGGGGGTGAGGACATTAGCCCTCGTCTGCAGAGCAGAGTGCACAGACGCGGGAGCAAGCGGCACAGTGGGCCCCCACTGCCCCGCCCCTGTACCTGCACTTCTTTGAGCAGCTTCGACACCTGGATGAAATTCAGTCGTGTATCAATGGGGCAGTAGATGCACTTCATGGCCAAGGGCTGGTAGGGAGCCAGTGCTTCCAGGTACGAGAAGTCGGGTTCTAAGGGGAACGCAAGAAAGGAAATTCAAAATGAAGGCGCCGGGGGCTTCCTTGGCGGTTCAGTGGCTAAGACTCCGCACTCCCAATGCAGGGTGTCTGGGTTTGATCCCTGGTCAGGGAACTGGATCCCCCGGGTCGTAACTAAGACCTGGTGCAGCCAAGAAAGTAAGTGTTAAAAATGAAAGCAACAGACGTGCGGCCATGTGAGGAAGCGGCTGGCATGGCCAAGGCCCAGCGGATGGACAGCAAGACAGCAAAGGCCCTGCGGGTACAGGAGACAGAGTCCTGACTGGGGGGAGAGGAGTGATCGCTGGGCAGAGAGGGAGAGGCCGGACCGAGCGCTGCAGGCCGGACGTGGAACTGCAGGCAGGAGTGTGAACTTGAGGTTTTCAACACTGACAGAGAGAGATGAGACGATGAAGGGATACCTAAGTAAATGAGGGAGAGAAGAAAGCTCTTCTTTGCAACAAGATGCCAACTAACAAATGTAGAAGAAACCATGAAATCGGAAAAAAAAAAAAAAGTCATGCGTTGGCAGCCATCGCAGGAATAATTTATTCAGACCAGAATCATCAATAGATGCTGGAAAAATTAGATAAACCTCTGGGGAGGACCAGATGAATAGACAGCCTCAAAGTGTCCCCCAAGAGATACTGATTAATACAAAAGTGGTGACTTCACAGTGGAGAAGTCTGGCCCAGGCCACTCAAAGCAAGAGCTCAAAGATCACCCCCACGCAAGAGACAAATCCCACGCCTCCTACTTGACAGGACGCAAAGAAGAAAGAGAAGGATCGTGACCTGCGTCAACAAGACGCCTGTGCTGAGGCTGCTGGCCCATCCGTAGTGCCTGTCCAGCGCCCAGGAACCGTCCTTGCCTCACTGGCCGGCCTGTTCTCTGCGGAGCCCCACTGGAGCTGGCCTGCCAAGGACTGCTTACTCTAACTGAGAAAGCTGCCCACCTCGGGCCAAAAGCATTGGCTTAGTCCTGGCATGAAAAATGACCTGTAGGTTCCTGACACAGCCTGTGCCCCGTGAGGACACCACTTCCCATAAGTAGCCCCCGGCTTCCACGCACCGCTCCTTACCCCGGGGAACTCTGGAGAAGGCACAGAGCTTCCAGGTTTCTAAATGCTCACTCTTCCGGTGGATCCTGTCTACCCAAGAAGAACCCAGAAACCCCCAAAGCAGCCTGACCTGCCTGGGGGATGACCATCTCTCTCTGATGGATACTGAGTATCCCCTGTATGGATACAATTCCCAGGGGTCACACAACCAGGAAAAGTGTCCCAGAACCTAGCAGACGCTGTAAATGATACAGCTTGTGCTCTGGAAGTGCAGCACACCAGTTTAAATATAAATTCCTGACCCAGACAAATGCTGGGTGACACACGTACAGACAGTCATGTAGCCCTTGCTTTCTTTTCAGCTGGCTGAAGGGAAGTTTCTGGTCTCGTGACACTTCTTCTGCGCCTTGTCCTACTGTGCCCACTGTCACGTCAGAGCCAACATCCCTCAGAAAGAACAGGAGCTCCCTCTTAGTCCTACTGCTGATAGCCTTCTCCGGATGACTTCCTGTTTAGCCAAACCTGGCAATCAATGGTGAGGCTCTGGGCGGTGTGAACCTTACAGCCTGGCTTCCTCTGCCTGTGGCTAACAGGGGGCCTGGACGGAGCACAGCTGCCCCTACCAGCTGCTCCTCTGAGTGCTTCCGTCACTCGAGGCCAGGCCATGTCCTCCCGCTGCACACAAACCATCCCACACGATGCCGATGTCACAAAAGGCTGCTCGGTGACCACCATGGATCAAGACCGAAACAAGGCCCTCTGTAGTCATGCCTGAACGCAAGACCACAACCCTGTCCAAACCTCAAAACAAGCAAATGCCACCCTGTCCTGGCTCTGTTCTTCTAATCCTCTAGACAAGAATCAAGATGTCCAACCAGAGAACTACTTCCGGTCCTGATGACACCAAGCTGGAGCAATGAGCCCATCTCCAAGATCACCCCAGCCAAGGCCCAACCTGTAAGTTCTTTTGACCATGTCCTGTGAAGCCTCCCGCCTCCCCCTGGCAGTCTCCCCAACTCACTGCAGAGTCAGCACCCAAGTCTGTTTGATTACTGGGATGTTCCTGGTGGTCTCTGGCTGGCCCCACTGCTGAGCACAGGGAAGGGGCCACCTGGCCCCAAGGCTTTGGGCATAACTAGACTCCTCCACCACTCATGTCTTAAAAGTCATTAGAAAACTCCCAGAAGGCAACCGGTCCTTTCTCCCCAGGCTTTTGGGCCAGGCCTTGTAAGAACTCCTTCCTTATAACATTTCACTAAAAGCACAGAGCTGCCTGAGGAGGAGCCACCCACAGTCCCATCTTACAGAGGCGAGTAACCTGGCTGAGGTTACAGTAACTCTGCCTAGATTTCATATCAAGGCTCTTTACTTCAATGCCTATGAGAGTTTCAAATCCCAAGACTATCTGAAGACCCTGATTGATAAGATAATGATTAAGTAAAACCCCAAGCCAGAGCAAACTATAACCTAAGGAGAAAGGTCCATCTCAGTCAGTAATTCCTTAAGGGTGAAGTGAGACTGATCACTGGAATTCCTGCAGTTTTTGAATAACTTACAAAATCCTGTCAACAGCAGTTCTAGACCAGAAACCTGTCTCGGGGACAAAATCTACAAAAACAGCTATGAAAGCCCTGTCCAGTGCAGTCACCTAATGGGACACTTTGTTTGTTCTTCTCCTCCGCCTGCTGGTGATTTATCCTTTCGTATTTACAACAGAATACTGATCTAAAGGATTGTTGCTTTTGAACTGTGGTGTTGGAGAAGACTCTTGAGAGTCCCTTGAACAGCAAGGAGATCCAACCAGTCGATCCTAAAGGAAATCAATCCTGAATATTCATTGGAAGGACTGATGCTAAAGCTGAAGCTCTAATACTTTGGCCTCCGGATGCAAAGAACTGACTCACTGGAAAAGATTCTGATGATGAGAAAGATTGAAGGCAGGAGGAGAAGTGGGTGACAAAGGATGAGATGGTTGGATGGCATCACTGACTCAACAGACATGAGTCTGAGCAAGCTCCGGAAGATGGTGAAGGACAGGGAAGCCTGGTGTGCTGTAGTCCACGAGGTCACAAAGAGTCGGACACAACAACAATAACAGTATCATATTTACACCTTACTGTCAATTCTTCCTGGGGTCTGTACGTGGTAGGTAACATCCTACAGGTATTCAGGGATGGTCCCAGTGGGAAGCACAGGGTTTTGTTTGCTGGTTGATTCACCTGTGAAGATGACCGTGTTGAGACTCGACTTTCCCCAGAGCTCCATGAAATGGACCACGTCCCCGAACCGGAGGGAAGGGTGTCCAGTGAAGACCACGCACGGCTGCCTGAAGTCGTTGCTGAAGTCTCCATGGATGCTGGGGTAGTGCTTCAGCTTGTTGGTCTGAATGAGCTAGAGCACGTATCAAAAGCACAGGAAGAAATGTTAGCCTGCCCATGAAGGAAGGACTGCTGCATGTCAGAGTGAGTGGAGAACATTAAAAATACAAGATAAGGATACAGGTTTTTAACCTACAGTGTGACCTTCTCCAACGATGGGTCTTTGGGTAACACTGGTCTATATGTGTGTTAGTCATTCAGTCGTGTCCGACTCTTTGTGTCCTCATGGACTGTGGCCCACAAGGTTCCTCTGTGCATGGAATTCTCCAGGCAAGAATGTTGGAGTGAGTAGCCACTCCCTTCTCCAAGGGATCTTCCTGACCCAGGGATCAAACCTGGGTCTCCTGCATTGCAGGCAGATTCTCTACCATCTGAACCACCAGGGAAGCTCTACAAGTGTCATACTTATTGGAAACTTTCATTCAGGCTGTTCTGGCTGGATTCCGTCTAACCCTTCCTTTATAGCTTCCTGACACTCTGAGCCCCAGGCCCAGAAGTCCCCCAGAAGTCTTTGAAGTACAAGTAACTTTCCCAACTCTGAGCATCACTGAGTTCTGTCAACAACTGACACCTCACACAGTAACCTGTTTACCAGCACAGGACCACCGCTTGGGAAGGTGGAGCTGTGTTACGTCACCGTGGGGTCTGAAGCACAAGGACCAAGGCTTTCAGAAACGTGCGCGGGAGGCGTGATGTCCTCCCGACAGAGAGCTGCGGTGAGGAACAGGCCATGCATGGTTTCAAACCTGTCTCAAAAAGTGGATGTTCTGAACCATAAAGGTCCTCTTTTCAGTACAACCCCTGGAAATACTCTCCTGCCAATCAGGCCTAACCCAAGACAACACCATATACAGTGAGCACCACAGATGGCCTCTTGTGACACGGCTCAGAAGTTCTTCATGCTGCCCCAGCCCCACTGCTTCACTCTGGCACCAACAAGTCAGATGACAAACACCCACACTTCAGAGACCCTCAGTATCAACTAGTATTGCCTTTGAGAGGCTTAGTGGTAAA
>NW_011494715.1:5997747-6012990 GCF_000754665.1 Bison bison bison | reverse complement strand
CAATGCAGAAGACCTGGGTTTGATCCCTGGGTCAGGACGATCCCCCGGAGAATGGAATGGCAACCCACTCCAGTATTCTTGCCTGAAAAATCTCATGGACAGAGGAACCTGGCGGGCTACAGTCCCTGAAGTCTCAAAGACTCAGACATGACTTAGTGACTAAAGGACAACGACAACATTGCCCTGAGATGCTGTCTGATGGATAAAGAATTGGTGTGAGACATTTCTCGATCCTGTAGTCATTCCTAATGCATACGAGGGGAGCCCGCAACAACTCCAAGCCCACCTGTTGCCATCCCAACAGTAAGGATGAGGCAAGAATGGGGCCATTCCCAAAGGGAAACTCAACTTTCTTTACTCTGAAAGACTTAACCTTTAATTCTAAGAGACTGTTTTCATTAGCAAGACCACCCTGGAGGTCTTAATCAGGGCTCACATGCCTGGCTGGGATACGAATAGTAAACATGGAAAACTCATTGCATTCTTACTTCCTAGTTACATACTAATAAAACTGACATTTTTTATAACCTATGTGGCCCAAAGCATTACTCACCCCAGTTAAATAGATAAATGGCTGACTAAAGGACCAGTTCTCTTGTACCCACACATGTCAAAGAGATGACTGGGAATCTAAGAAGAGCAGTAGGTCTTTGCACATAAGTCACTTTTTAGGCGCTCTGATTTTTTTCCCCCATTATATCTACTTTTCCAGCTGACTTACTACCTTTTTGACAATCCAGAATTATCTCTGTGCTGTTTTAAGGTCTAAACTACACAGGCAGTGGAGCTGCAGGCAGGAATTCTGTAAAGCAGTTTTTCATCAGTACTAAAGGCAGAAGTGTATTTTCTCATGGACACTGGTCATGTGACACTGGCTATCAATTCCATCATGCCCTAATATCAATAAGTACGTATTAGGAACCCTGATTGTGCAACTTGGGTCTTTTCCCATCCCTAGCTATGAGTGGGACAAAGGTCATTCGTGACAAACTTGTGGGTAAGAACATGGTAATACCCTTGGAGATCAAGTTCTAAGGAAAGGCTAACTGTTACTAGGGAAGAGGCAGGTACACTTTCAGTGTAAAGCCACCACCGAGCATGTTCTGCCACACTTAATGTTCTGACACGATTAGATTTCTACCCTGAGTTTCACTGTAGTAATGACAGAGTTTGCAAAAGCCTTGGCGGCCGTTAAGACAGTATGAGGGGGCCTTCCTGGTGGCTCAGTGGTAAAGAATCCGCCTGTCAGTGCAGGCGACATGGGTTCTATCCCGGATCCGGGAAGATCCCACATGCCACGGGACAACTGAGCCCGTGCGCCACAACTACTGAGCCTGAGCTCTAGAGCGTGGGAGCCGAAACTGCTGAAGCTCCTGCACCATAGAGCCTGTGCTCTGCAGTAAGAGAAGCCACCACAAGGAGAAGCCGGAGCCTGCAATGAGAGAGTAGCTCCCGCTCTCCGCAGCTAGAGTGAAGCCCGTGCAGCAGCAAAGACCTAGCACTGCCCTCCCAACCCCTCAAAAGACAGTACGAGGGCTGCATGGGACTTCCCTGGAGGCCCAGTTAAGACTCTGCCTTCCAAGGAGGGGGCGCAGGTTCAATCCCTGGCTGGGGAACCAAGATCCCAGGTGCCACGTGGTGCAGCCAAGAGAATGAAAAACAGAAACAGACAGTATGAGGACTGCAAGTAACTTGCTCAAAACCTTCCACTTGACGTCTTAGTTAATGAAAGACCCCTCCTTGGGAGTAGGAAAACAGTAGTAAGATTTAAAATAATTAGCAGGACATTTGTTGCAATTTACTCAAGTCAAATAGTTAATTGCATAATAAGTCAGTCAGTGAAATCCCTATACATAAGTACCTGCACAGATGTACCTAACTGGATGGCATTTTTACAAAACGAAAACATCCGTGTACCCATTCGCACATCAAGAAACAGCATCACCGGCTCCTCAGAAACGCCCCTTGTCCGCTTCCAGGCCCTGCCCGCCCCCGCGGCTGTCTCTGTGATGACCACTCTCCTGACTTCTAATATCAAAGGCGAGCTTTCTGTATGTGTGAAAGTGTTAGTTGCTCAGTCATGTCCGACCCTTTTGTGAACCCATGGACTGTAGCCTGCCAGGCTCCTCTGTCCATGGGATTCTCCAGGCAAGAATACAGGAGTGGGTTGCCATTCCCTTCTCCAGGGATCTTCCTGACCCAGGGATTGAACTCGGGTCTCCTGCACTGCAGGCGGATTCTTTACCACCTGAGCCACCACGGAAGCCAAGAACACTATAAGACGTTCATATGATGTGCTATGAAATATTAGGCAGCAGCAATAACAGTGAGGCACACAGAGAAAGGTTCATCATTTACTGTTTGGTGAAAAACAAAAGTAGTCACGAAACTGGGCACACACAGGCGTATAAAAACACGACTGGTTCTGTGAAGAAGGGGGAATTTTTCTGTTTTTTAAATTGAAATGTTGTCATTTTCATCATTAAATATTTACACCAAGGACATAAGCTATGTTTAGTATCTTATACTAAAAAACATAACTTAGTTGCTCAGTCGTATGTCTCTTTGCAACGCCAAGGACTGTAGCCCACCAGGCTCCTCTGTCCATGGGATCCTCCAGGCAAGAATACTGGAGTGGGTTGCCATTTCCTTCTCCAGGGGATCTTCCTGACTCAGGGATTGAACCCATGTCTCTGGCGTCTCCTGCACTAACAGGTGGGTTCTTTACCACTAGCGCCACCTGGGAAGCCCTTATACTAAGACACAACCAACTCGTAGGAAGACTTTGACAATAAGTAAATCTATTATGCAAAAAGGCAGTAGTAGATACTGGAATAAAATTCCTCACCCAGTCAATGCAACAGAAGTAGACTATGAACTGAGCAACATACTGGAAATGTAAGGTGTTAATAAGAAGAGAAAGTAACACATCTTGAGTTAGCATATTCACGCCACCTTACAAGGCAAACAGAAGGCCGTATCAGTTTATCTCCACATTTCTTAATTCTAATGATCTGCTATTTCCACCCACATACCTTTACCTACATTTCTTACTTGCTCTGACCTAGTGATTCCATTTTCTTACCTCAGCATGAGGAAAAGGCGGTTCTGGGAGGTACACCTTAGTCTGTTTGTTGTGACAAAGCCTTTAAAAACAAAAAAGATGAGCACATTAGGCACGGTACACAGAGGCATTTGCTGCCACCTAGTGGTTAAACAGTGCAAATACATGCTGAGGTTTAAAATTTTCCTGCCAGTGAATCTCACTGTAAATAGCTGGCATTTATAAAGTAATTAGGATGTAAGTCTCTTGTGAGCGTATTTTTAACCTTTGAAATTCCTCAATACATTTTTTCCCTTAAAACACAAGCTTCTTATTTTGGAGTAATTTTAGATTTACAGAAAATTTGCAAAGATAGTACAGAGTTCATCATCTCACTGTTTTGTTAAACTAAGACACTGACATCAGCACACTACAGTTACCTAAACTCTAGACTCTACTCAGCTGTCACCAGTTTTTCCACTGATTTTTTTTTCTCCTCCAGGATCCAAGATACTGTATTTCATTTAGTTGTGGTCAGTTTTTTTGGCTGTACCACAAGGCTATAAGGATCTTAATCCCCAGACCGGGGACTGAACCCATGCCTCCTGCAGTGGATGCACGAAGTCCAAACCATGGACCACCAGGGAATTCCAAAGTGACCAATTCTGAGTAGAAAGTAATTTTCTGTTGAGACAGATTTCTATTTGTACATGTACCATTTCATAAATAGCAGAATTTGGTAAGTCTAACTGGAGAGTAATAAATCTCTCCAGGAACTATCTTAATTCAGAGACACTGACTGTTTTAGGTAGTCTGTTTTTCCCTAGTCAGATGTGACATTTAAGACACGGAGATTTCTGGAAAAACATATGATAAAAAGTTAATCAAGGTATGTGGTGCTCTGTAGGTCTGACATTTTTAAGTTGGGGGAAAAAACACATGCAGTGATTGTTAGAACCCGCTTCTAAGAATCCTACTAAAGCAGAATTAAAGCATTTCAACATTTCTAACAGATATTACTTTTGATGGAATAATTCAGGACTCTGGGGGTCTAGGTTTAGTCTTAACTTCATTACACAATCTGTTATCTAATTTTTCCTACCTTTGGTTGAACTCGACTTTAAAAACATCACTTTTTAAAACATCACTTCCACAACTCCTTTGTGGAAGAAGATGTAAAACACAAAAACAAGATACTTTTTGAAGGGTTACTTATTAATAGTGTCTAAACAGACAATAGTAGTGTCTTTATTTCAAACTCAGTAAGAGGGATAAAAGAGCTTGGTTTAAAACTTTAATGTTGAGTGCTGCAAAGGATAATATATCAGTTAGCATCAGTATATAAAAGTATAAAACTAAAATACTTCTGTCAAAAAATAAAAGAGATAAATGCATTTCATGCAAAGATGGGCACAATAAAGGACAGAAATGGTATGGACCTAACAGAAGCAGAAGATATAAAGCAGAGGTGGCAAGAATACACAGAAGAACTATACAAAAATGATCTTCATGACCCAGACAACCATGATGGTGTGATCACTCACCTAGAGCCAGACATCCTGGAATGAGAAGTCAAGTAGGCCTTAGGAAGCATCACTACTAACAAAGCTGGGATTCCAACTGAGCTATTTCAAGTCCTAAAAGATGATGCTTTCAAGTGCTGCACTCAATATGCCAGCAAATTTGGAAAACTCAGCAGTGCCCATAGGACTGGAAAAGGTCAGCTTTTATTCCAATTCCAAAGAAAGGCAATGCCAAAGAATGTTCAAACCACCACTTAATTGCACTCATCTCACACGCTAGCAAAGTATTGCTCAAATTTCTCCAAGTCAGATTTCAACAGTACATGAATTGAGAACTTCCAGATGTTCAAGCTGAATTTAGAAAAGGCAGAGGAACCAGAGATCAAATTGTCACCATTTGTTGGATCATCGAAAGAGAAAGAGAATTCCGGAAAAACACCTGTATCTGCTTCACTGACTATGCTAAAGCCTTTGACTGTGTGGATCACAACAAACTGTGGAAAATTCTTCAAGAGATGGGAATACCAGACCACCTTACTTGCCTCCTGAGAAATCTGTATGCAGGTCAGGAAGCAACAGTCAGAACAGGACATGGAACAACAGACTGTGTCCAAGCTGGGGAAGGAGTATGTCGAGGATGTATATTGTCACCCTGCTTATTTAACTTATATGCAGAGTACATGATGAGAAACGCTGGGCTGGATGAAGCACAAGCTGGAATCAAGACTGCCAGGAGAAATGTCACTAACCTCAGATATGCAGATGACACTACCTTTATGGCAGAAAGCAAGAAGAACTAAAGAGCCTCTTGATGAAAGTGAAAGAGGAGAGTAAAAAAGCTGACTTAAAACTCAACATTCAAAAAACTAAGATCATGGCATCTGGTTCCATCACTTCATGGCAAACAGATGGGAAACAATGGAAATAGTGACAGACTTGATTTTTTTGGGCTCCAAAATCACCGCAGATGGTGACTGCAGTCATGAAATTAAAAGACGCTTACTCCTTGGAAGAAAAGTTATGACCAAGACAGCATATTCAAAAGCAGAGACATTACTTGGCGGACAAAGTCTGTCTAGTTAAAGCTATGGTTTTTCCAGTAGTCATGTATGGATGTGAGAGTTGGACCATAAAGAAAGCTGAGCACCCAAAATTGATGCTTTTGAACTGCGGTGTTGGAGAAGACTCTTGAGAGTCCCTGGGACTGCAAAGAGATCAAATTAGTCAACCCTAAAGGAAATCAGTCCTGAATGTTCATTGGGAGGACTGATGCTGAAGCTGAAACTCCAATACTTTGGCCACCACATGTGAAAAACTGACTCATGTGAAAAGATCCTGATGCTGGGAAAGATTGAAGGCAGGAGGAGAAGGGGACAACAGAGGATGAGATGGTTGGATGGTAGCACCGAGTCAATGGACATGAGTTTGAGCAAGCTCTGGGAGTTGGTGATGGACAGGGAGGCCTGGCGTGTTGCAGTCCATGTGGTTGGAAAGAGTCAGAAATGATTGAGCGACTGAACTGAAATGCAACGTGGGGGACTCCCCTGGTGGTCCAGTGGCTAAGACTCGGTGCTCTCAATGCAGGAGGCCCAGGTTCAATCCCTGGTCAGGGAACTAGACCCCACATGCTGTAACTAAGTGTTCATATGCTGTAACAAAGACCCAGTGCAGCCAAGCACATAAATATTAAAGAGGAATGAACCAATAAGTGCCATGTGCTACCCTGGATCGGATCCTGGAAGAGGAAACAGGCATTGGTGGAATAGCTGGTGTAATATGAATAAAGCCTGGAGTTCAGTTAATAATACTGTGCTTATGTTAATTTCTTAGCTTTGATACAGAATGCATGACCATGTAAGATATGAACACTGGGGTAGGGGGGAACCTGAGGAGAAGGTATATGGGAGTTTCTGTAGTATATCTGCAGCCTTTCTATACTTAAAATTATTTACTAAAAGGAACAAGTTATTATTGAAAAAACAAATTCAAAAGACAAAACTGAAAAAAGGGCCAAAATGGGAAACAATGTCTGTAGATATAACAAAGCATTAGGATCTTTAATACATGTATAGGGTTCAAATAAATAGATAAAGGTACAACACCTCTGGTATGTAAACAGGCAAATAAGGAGTAATTTACAGAAGACACAAACATTTTTCTGGAAAGCAATTTAGATTTGTATGATGAACATTAAAAACTATGTACATCTTTTGTTCCAGTAATACTATTTTTAGTAACTTACCCAAAGCGGATGTAGTCATAAATATACAGAATGATATTAATCGAAAATTTATCACTAAAAGGAAAAAAACTGGGAAAAGCCTGTCCACCCATAAGACAACAGTTATGTAAATTATACTATGTATAAATGATGAGTGATGATGTCATAATGCAGTCAAGGAAAAATGATGGTATCAAAGATTTTCTAATGCTCTAATCTAGTATTGGGCTTCCTTGGTAGCTCAGCTGGTAAAGAATCCGCCTGCAATGCAGGACACCCCGGTTCGATTCCTGGGTCAGGAGGATCCACTAGAGAAGGGATAGGCCACCCACTCCAGTATTCTTGGGCTTCCCTGGTGGCTCAGCTGGGAATGAATCTGCCTGCAATGCGGATTAAAAAATTTAAAGGCAGGATTCACAATTAAATATTCAGCATGATCCCTACGTAGAAAGATGAAATACATCAGAATCTAATAGTGACATTATTTCTGGTAGTGGGATCATGGGTTCGGATTATTTTTTACTGTTCTCTGTAACTTTCTTTTTCTCTAGTAAACATGTATTACACTCATATTAAAAACAAATAACAAAAAACAGGAACTCAAAAACAACCTACTCTTACCAGTCCCGAGTCCTACCCCATCAGACATTCTGACAAGAGTGGATGGAAGCACAGACACCAGTTAGGACACTGCCCACAGGGCTGGTCCCCGAGCCTGCATCGTTCAGTATTTTCAGCTGAGGGTCTGGATGAAGACGTTCAGGACATGCTGATGAACGTGCAGCGATCCTCATGTGGACTGCCACCTAGTCAAGATTACCTTCCCATAATGCGGAGAAGAGACTTCTAATCAAAGAAGAAATCCAATGGCCGCCAATAAAAGTGACCTTTTATTGTTAGTCACTAAGTCAAATATAATATAAACAACAACAAAAAGTCCTATGAATGAACATGAATAATACACACGTTGGACGGAGAAGACTGAATTTAAAAACAGAAAAAAAGGGCCTTGAGCACAACTAAAATGGGAAGAAAAAAACGATACTTAAAAGTGGGGTAGGCAAGCGTGACTTTGGGATAATCTGTGCGAATAGGTATGCTGCACAGTTGCTGTTCAGTTGCTTCAGCACGCCAGGCTTCCCTGTCCTTCACTATCTCCCAGAGTTCGTGAACGTTGCACAGAGTAATGTACAAATCCTCTTAAATCAGAGGCTTTGTGGACTATTGTGCCCATTAGGTCATCACACCAGTAGACGGGATTAAGCACACCTGTGTGTCACAACCCCATCCCTGGGTACCATTAAGTCCGGTGTGTAATTTACAGTATTTCCTCCTACCCTGCCTTTTTGTGGCCAGGTGAGTTAGATTCAAACATCTGTCTAAACAATCCTGAAAAGGTTCACCCACTTCATATTGTTCAATAATTTACCCATCCTAGGATTTGATCAAATAATTTCCTGTTGTAATAAAACACTGTCACCAAATATACTATTGAAATGGAAAAATAAGCTAGTTTTCCCCATCAGATTTGGTATTAAAAATTTCAGAGAACATGAGCTTGGGTTGGAGACTTTTTTTAGCTTTAAGAATGTAACTGCACTTTGTAACAGACAGAGGGAAGCATGTGAGAAGGTAAGTGCATAACAGTTTTATTGTTCATTTTGAAACTGGTGGCTAAGTTACGTCTTTGCCTTTCCTCCTTCCCTTCTTAATAACAATTCTCCTAAATCCTAGCAAAGTAACTGCTCTGGGTTTCATTAATACAATCTTCATATCACAGAAAGGAAAAAAGAAAAAAATGAAGGTTTCACAGTAAGGTGAGAAAAAATAAGATTATTTCTATTTCTTTTTAAATTAAAACTAAAAAGCTTTTTCTTTTCCTACTGCTTGACTGTAGGGATCACAGGAAAAACAGAGACCTACCACTCGGCAAAAATCTGTGAAAACTCCAGTGAACTGTTAGCCACCGGGGAGATGAAGTAGAAAGGGATGCTGGAGAGGCCGGCCGAGTCGATGTACTGGTACAGGCACTCCAGGAGGTCGTAGATCACTCCCGAAGGGTAGCAGGGCACCAACACGTTTCCTCCATTCCGAACCGTCAGTGCTAGAAGGGTGGAAGCCACAGGACACTGTAACTCAGACGGACTTCAATAATATTAAAAACAAAAAAGAAAAGAGAAGAGCTGAGGCCAGAGAGGGGGAAAGTAGCATCAAAAGAACAGTTTTATACAGGGAGGACAGAACTTTACAAATTATGTTTGCATTTCTTTCATTTTTCCACTTCTGTTCCTATAATTCACTTCATTTGGGTAACAATCAACTTGGTTTTTTTGGGGAAAATGTACCAAAAAATTAATATTCTATCAACTGAGATATTTGGTGCAAAAAAGATTTTCATACCCATACATGGGAAAAAAAACCATGTAATCTTGCCTCCACTTTAAATGAATAACAAATACACTATTTTCTTAAGCAAAAGTCATCAAAACAAAAATTTTCATCAAAACATAAAGAACAAAAAAAGATTTGAGTTCTGATTTTCAGTTGCTTGCTATGTAGTTCAAATAGCAATAAAATCAGCAGTATTATAGTGTGTAGGTGGGGAGGACCCTGAGTTATTTTTTTAAAGGAACAATTTTAGTAAGGATTCTCAGTCACTGGTCCATTCAACAAACAATGGACTTTAAAAAAAATATGAACTATTTATTTTTGGCCCGCTGGGTCTTGGGTGCTGGGAGGGCTTTCCTCCAGTTGTGATCAGGGCTTCTCACGGCAGCAGCTTTTCTTGTTGTGGAGCACGGGCTCTAGGGTCTTGGGCTTCAGTAGGTGTGACTCCCAGGCTCTAGAGCGCAGGCTCAGCAGTTCTGGTGCACGGGCTTGGCTGCCCTGAGGCGTGCAGGAGCTTCCTGGATCAGGGATAGAACCCACGTCTCCTACAATGGCAGGAGGATTCTTAACCAACTAGACAGCAAGGAAGTCCCAACACTGACTTCTTTTGAAGACTAGCACCAGAGTGGGAGGGTCCAGAGGCTTACTGATGATCACCTGAGGGATCAGCAACATCTCAGGCCCGGGGACCAGGGTGTGCAGGCGTGGATTTGGGTTTTCAAGTTCCCAATGGCAGATGAGCTCGGGACGGACCATCCCAGCGCCTTCTCTTTTCAGCTCCTGCTCAGAACTTTGTTTCATTTGTCTCTGTTTGGGCTCTGATCATTGCTGAGTGACCCATAAGGAAATAGGCCAAGTTTTTCCATTTGACTCATTCTAGTGGCATTTTCTTCCATGAGTGTTTTGTCTATAAGAAAATCCTCTATTCTTTAAAGGCTTAAAATCAGTTATCAAATGAGGAATTGCAACTTATAACCAAAATCGTAGTAGAAACTGTAACTGGCTGAGACAAGTCAAGCTCTCAATTTCTTTCTTCGTCTAGTTTCCAATATAGATGAAAACAAGCAAAGTTAGGGCACAGAACCTGAACTCTCTGATGCCTTCTATCCTCCTGTATGTCCCAACTCTCACATCCGTATTCTCCAAGATGCTGTGCATGGAGGACTGGCTGACCCGCTACTACTGGAGTAGGAACCAAGGAAAAGATGAGAGCGCTGCAGGGCTCCAGTCCCACTCCATCTCAAGCTGTGGGACCTCAGGAAAGCCACTGCAACCTCCTGGGCCTCAGCTTCCTCACTGCTTACGAGAGGAGTGAACTAAATCAGTGGTTTTCAAGCCTTCTTTTGTAGGAAAATTGCCAGAACATGATAAACATACAACTTCTCCACTAGGCCTCCTCTCCTCAGACAGTCGGACTGTGGCACAGACTCAACATGTGAGGCAGCTGGTCAGTGGACCCCTCTGAGCAACAGTGGATTACATGGAAGAGTCTTTCAAGATCCAAAGCCCTTGGATTCCATGATTCTAGAGTTATAAACAAACATACAAAGTCTCTTTGAAACCAGTCCAATTGTTCTTCCAAGCTAAGAGTAAATTGTCGTTGTTCAGTTGTTCAGTAGTGTCCGACTCTTTGTGACCCCAGGGACTGTGGCCTGCCGGGCTCCTCTGTCTGTGGGATTTCTCAGCAAAGAATACTGGAGTGGGTTGCCATTCCCTTCAACAGGGGATCTTCCCAACCCAGGGATCAAACCTGCATCTCCTGCACTGGCAGGTGGATTCTTTACCACTGAGCCACCTAGGAAGCCCAAGAGTAAGTTACTGGTACCTTAAAATCAGCAAAGAATTAAAAAGTCTACAACTATTGGCAAGGGAAAGTGAAATTTCACAGACAATATTAGAAGACAACCACTTCCCTCCCCCAGAGCTGAGGTAACAGGGCTGAGGGGCCTGAGCTCATGAACTCCTCTTTGGTAACAGTGATTGAATGAATGTGTCCCCTGAAGTTCATATATTGAAGCCCTAACCCTCAATGTGACAGTGTTAGCAAGGGGATCCTTTGGGAGGTGACCATGTCTATATGAGATCATGAGTATGGAGCCCCCACGATGGGATTAGTGCCCTTATAAAAAGAGGAAGAGGCCCTGGGCCAGCCTTTCTCTGCCATCTGGGGACATAGCCAGAAGGCTGCTGTCTGTAAGCCAGAGAGAGGGTTCTTGACCAGAACCCAGATGTGCTGGCCACCGCATCTCTGACATCCTAGCCTCCAGAACTGTGAGAAATAAGTGTTGTTTAAAGCTACTAGCCTTTGGTATTTGTTACAGTAGCCTGAGCTAAGATAGGAAGCGACCTACATATTTCTAGAAGAAATGCAGCATTTCTAGACTTTACTGACAATTATTCCAAAGAAGCATACATTTATTCCAGGTAGAAAATACTCAACAAGTCTCTCAATTATAGTCCCCCCCTGCCCCACCCAAAGAAGAAAAAATAATACCAAGCAAATATTTTTGGGGAAAAAATACACCTGTTCAATGTATCCCTGTTGTGAATTCAAAATATTAAGTCTTTTCTGTGCTATTATTTGCAAAGCAAAGACAAGATTATTTCCTTCTTTAACTCTGCTTATCCTATAAGCACTCCTGACCCACCTGCAAAACCCACCAGCAAGAAGCGGTGGGCACCTGCCAGCAAGAAGAGGAAGAGTTTCTATGTAAGTGGGAGAATGTTGAGCATCGGCTGTATAATTGCTAAAAATTCAAACTTACCGTTATAACCACCATTCTTATTGTGCCTTCAGATTTAAGTTGCTTAAGAACTGCTTTTGTTGACAACAGTAGGTTTTGAAGGATAAACAGAAAGCGTGGAAATAAATGAGGGAAAAGGTCATAACAGGGGGCATCAACAGGGTGTGAATGTGAAGCAAAGGGAGAAAAAAGTACCACAGGAGCAGGGCGATCACAAAATAAACGTGAACCATTTCCTCCCATGTAGGACTTTCCCGAGACACATACCTAGGTTGCTGCAGAACTCACCCACCATGCTATCAGGGTTTGCGGTGGGAATCTGGGTAAGGCCTGTCAGGATGAGAACATCGCTGTTTTTGAGAGATGCTTGGTCCATGGGCTGAAAAACCACAGAGAACTAGGCTTAGCATATTAAACAAAAAAAGGTTAGGTATCAGAAGGAAAGGAAAAAGAGAACACAATCAATGGTCTTTCCATGTCAAACTTGTCAAGAGGTCATCTCACTTCCTTTTACAACATGCCTATCATTGAAGAGTGGTTGCCCAAGGGAGATGGGTACCAATGGGAGGGAACTTTATGGGGCGATGAAAAGTTCTGACATGCTATGAAAACTCATAGAAGTCTGGGGAAGGGTGGATTCATGCATATAGATGACTGAGTCCCTTTGCTGTCCACCTGAAACTACCACATTATTAATTAGCTGTGTGTATGCTTAGTGTGTATGCTCAGCTGTGTCAGTTTCTTTGTGACCCCATGGACTGTAGCCCACCAGGCTCTGCTGTCCATGGAATTTTCCAGGCAAGAATACTGGAGTGGGTTGCCATTTTCTCCTCCAGGGGATCTTCCTGACCCAGGGATCAAACATGGCACCTGCACTGGTAGGGGTTTTTTTTTTTACCACTGTGCCCCCTGGAACTCCATTATAAAGCAAAAAGCTAAAAAAAAAGAAAAGGATAACCCCCCCAAAAATATGAAAAAAAAAAAAAGAAAAGAAGCTCTTTTTGTAAAGCTATCTTACACGTATCATCACAAATTTGAGGTGGACCTCAAATCTGAGCCTGTACCAGGATCACCTGGAGGTGGAGTGCTGCCCCCACCCCAGGGTTTCTGATTCAGGTTTGAGGTGGGGCCTGAGAAGATGTAATTCTCATGAGCTCCCAGGAGATGCTCCTGGTGGGGATGTGGATGGTGGTCTGGAGACCGTGCCCTGAGATCCACTGCACTGTACAGTCTGGTTCTCAAAACAGCCCTGCCACGTACAGGAAACTGGGATCGCTGTGGAAATACAGAGGTCGAGACTCAAAAAGCTGGGGTGCTTTTCCCAAAGAGTCAGTGGCAGAGGAGAGAGGACAATGGATCAGGAACCAGAAAGGTAAAGCCCCCTTCAATTCCACTACCAGTACGGGACCTCAGCCGAGCCTCGGGCTGGGCTTCTTATAAAATGACCCGTCTCCCTTCAGGGATTTCTCAGAGTCTCATGTGCTAATTTACACGATCTTCCTGTAGCCTATGGAGTCCTATAGCACAATGTTATGCAATCCTTAGGTTCTATTTTTGAATTGCATTTTGACTGCTTTCAGAGCATTTAAAAAAATACGAAGTACCTCTTCCAAATAAATCAGGATTAAAACTGGAAACAAAAATGAAGGCCCATGCAAGGATGTATTGTACGACATGAGGAATATAACCAATTTTTTACAATAACTGTAAATAGTACTCTTTTAAAATTGTATAAAAACAGGGACTTCCCTGGTGGTCCAGTGGCTAAGACTTCATGCTCCCAAGGCAGGGGGCCCGGGTTTGATCACTGGGCAGGGAATTAGATCCCACATGCTGCAACTAAAGATCCTTCATGTTTCACTGAAGATTGAAGATTCCACACTCTGCAACTAAGACCCGGTACAGCCAAATAAATATTTTTTAAAACTGCATAAAAATTTTAAAGTATTTAATAAGAGAAATAGAAAGGGGAAAAACAGAAGGTCCAAAGACCGAGATGCTAGAGAGCTCATCCATGTTTTCATTTTGTAATGTATCTTTTGCTCAATTTCATTTAACCTACTCACTAGAACATCAGAAGGAAAAAACAGGAGGGATAAACATTATCCCTCCTCTTTCCTATCCAAATTTCTCAGTAAAATTCCAAATAGCAGTGCAGCCAAGACCTACCACGTGCATTGCTATTTCTGAGTCCACGTGCCTTTTGATGTATCATCCTTCAGCATCTTATATCTGCATGGACATATGGGCTTCATCAATTTTTTAAAATAACACGATTGTGGATAGATAAGTTGCTTATTACTGTGAAAAGCATTTTTTTAAAACATGGATACAGGAGATGTACAGTTGTGACAACTATATTGAGCAGCTTCTAATTGCTATTTGCACAGACACAATAATGCGTGTAAAGAGCTTTTCTTCTGCTCAGGCAGAACTGACCTGCGTATTTGCCTTCTCAACAAACACACGTACGTTCGTTGTTTCCAGAGAGGAGGGAAGGGGGAGTAAAGCATGGAGGTTCACAGTCACTGATGTGTGAGGAGCCTGGGCATGCTCAGTGTGTGCCTACGTCAAGAAGGAACTGGAATGGTGATCAAAGGGACCAAGCTTTGTTGGGCAGTATATTTAACTTATGGATGAGAAGGGCTTTCCAGGTGGCTCAGATGGTAAGAGTCTGCCTGCAGTGCAGGAGACCCCAGTTTGACCCTGAGGTCATGAAGATCCCTGGAGAAGGGAATAGCAACCCACTCCAGTATTCTTGCCTGGAGAATCCCATGTACAGAGGAGCCTGGCGGGCTGCAGTCTGTGGGGTTGCAAAAGAGTTGGACACGACTGAGTGACTAAAACAAAATAAACCAGTATTCTTGCCTGGAGAATTCCAAGGACTGAGGAGCCTGGCGGGCTACAGTTCATGGGGTCACAAAGAGTTGGACATGACTGAGCGACTAATACACACACACACACACACACACACACACTTAGCTTAAAAGGACAACAATTTTATAAGGACCTTATTAGAACAAACCACTAATAATTCACAGGGCTGATAGGGAATTCAGCAGCCCTCAGAACCTCCAAAAATCGTACAAACAACTCTGTCTCCCTATATCCATTCTCCCACAGATTTAATCGGGTTGTCATTTGGGGCCATGATCTCCAAAAGGTTAACTGAAGACAACTAATCTAAACAATGACTCAGAAGCAATTCTGGCCTTGAGAACACCATCATCTCTGAACCTCAGCCATTACCACCATGTTCCTTTTAAATATTAAATGCCCATAACAAAAAACAAAGGCAGTGCTACAACATGACTACCAACATAA
>NW_011494715.1:5996906-5997647 GCF_000754665.1 Bison bison bison | reverse complement strand
CTACAACATAATTGGGTATAATTTACGTTATAAAATACTTCCTGACTGAGTCACACTGGATGTTCACAGATTTAGCCCTATAACTAACTCAGACATTTCTTGTGGATTCCTCAGTTCTGTTCAGTTGCTCAGTCGTGTCCGGTTCTTTGCAACCCCATGGGCCACAGCACGCCAGACCTCCCTGTCCATCACCAACTCCTGGGGTCTGCTCAAATTCATCTCCATTGAGTCGGTGATGCCGTCCAACCATTTAATCCTCTGTTGTCCCCTTTTCCATCCTTCCCAGCATCAAGGTTTTTTCAAATGAGTCAGGTCTTCGCATCAGGTGGCCAAAGTATTGGAGCTTCAGCTTCAGCATCAGTCTTTCCAATGAACACTTACGACTGATCTCCTTTAGGATGGACTGGTTGGATCTCCTTGCAGTCCAAGGGACTCTCAAGAGTCTTCTCCAACACCACAGTTCAAAAGCATCAATTCTTCAGTGCTCATCTTTCTTTATGGTCCAACTCTCATATCCATACATGACCACTGGAAAAACCATAGCCTTGACTAGATGGCCCTTTGTTGACAAAGTAATGTCTCTGCTTTTTCATATGTTGTTTAGGTTGGTCATAACTTTCCTTCCAAGGAGTAAGCGTCTTTTAATTTCATGGCTGCAGTCACCATCTACAGTGATTTTGGAGCCCCCCAAAATAAAGTCTGCCACTGTTTCCACTGTTTCTCCATCTGTTTGCCATGAAG
>NW_011494715.1:5982307-5996806 GCF_000754665.1 Bison bison bison | reverse complement strand
AAATAAAGTCTGCCACTGTTTCCACTGTTTCTCCATCTGTTTGCCATGAAGTGATGGGACCGGATGCCATGATCTTAGTTTTCTGAATGCTGAGCTTTAAGCCAACGTTTTCACTCTCCTCTTTCACTTTCATCAAGAGGCTCTTTAATTCTTCTTCACTTTCTACCCTAAAGGTGGTGGCATCTGCGTGTCTGAGGTTACTGATAGTCCCACACATGATATCCAGGCTTCTGATGCCAATTAGAGCTCACTCTTCTCAGGGGTCTCCTTGATCCCCAGTGGGAAGGGATGTGCCCTGCTTCTGAATCCCCACAGCCCTTGACTGGATTTCTAACCTAACAGGACCCATCATTTGGACCCTGGATAAAGTCCTGTGGGCACCCATCTTCTTCCTCTACGGTAACCTGTGTAAATCTAGCACCTCCCCATTTATGTTTCCCTTACAGTCGAGCACAGCCCACTGTCCAAAGCAGGTTAAGAAATACCACAGACTAGATGAGGGAAGGAAGGAACGAACAAAGAGATGAAGGCATGTAAGCAGTGCACGTTAAGTCTGAGAGAAGGAAACACTCTGCCAGGTTAGAAACCAAACAGCATGTGCAGAAAGAAGACAGGAGTCCATTAAGTGGTCCAGTCTCTCCCTCCTGGCTTCATGGGATCCGTTTCCCAAGTCCAATCCTTCAAACCAATCACGAACTCTTTGTAGCTCAGCTTCCTCACTGCTACTGCCCTTAAATATATTAGGTTTAACTCTCACTGGTTGGCACCGCCTCACCAGTGAGGACAGAGCTTTGTTTCCTCAGGACAGACCCGAGGAGGCTGAGGCTTTGGGACAACTTGGGGCTACGTCCATGGAGAAGAGAAAGCTTCTTGCGGCCTTGGCAGCTAAGGTGGGGAGCAGTACGCGGTGGTTTGTCCCAGACGTCTTTCTTAAATAACATTTTGGGGACATGGCTGTGTCCTTTCCCAGGAGGAGTGGGCCCTTCGTGGACATATCCAAGGGACCGCTGCAGACAGATGTGTTACTAGAGACAGTCATTGGGTCTCCGTAGAGGAACTGAGGCCCAAAGAAGAGAAGTGATTTTTTCAGACTGCCCCCTCCTGAAGGGTGAATACTCAGCTTGGGCCTGGCTCTCACGTAGTGGGCTCTGATGCGACAGAAGACAGCGGAGAACTGAAGCCCAGGTGTTCCATGGGGCCAGCTGACCAGAGGAGCACAGGCGGCCTCAACGGGCTATCCTGAAGCCTGGGTTCTGTGGAGGCAGGAAAATGTCTTTGTGTTGACCTTCATCTCCAGCTCTACCCTGGGCACCAGGTAAGCAAGTGGTTTTAATCCCTTGTGTTCTATATCAGGGAAAGTCAGACACTTTCAGAAAATTCCCAAGGACTGAACCTGACTGTAAGATCTCCATAAGGTCAGGCACAGAGGGAGAAACAGCAGCCTACAGATATTTCCTGAGAATATCCAGAAGGAAATGAATTCCTTCAAGAATTAATTCCTTAGAAGACTAAGGAGTGGCTGAAAAAAGCTAACATGTACATCCATGTGAAGATCTGCAGCAAGTCACAGATTTATAACAATACAATGCATTAGAAAAATCAATCAAACAAACAAAAAACCAGAAAACTTTTATTCTAGAGCATCCAGATCAGAGAACTGTATAAACAACAAAACACTTGAGGAATTCAGAGGAAAGAAGAAAAATGTAAAAAACAAAACAGCAAAACAAACCTACCTACGCAACTGTCTTAACTCTAAAAACCTGACTCAAAGACTCCAAATTTGAGATATTTTCTTCAGAACTAAGAGAAGAATCTACATTTACATTTATTACTGCCAAAGACTTTAAGACCTCAGGAAAACTGACCAGGGGGAGCATCTCCCTGCACTCCAGAGGGAGAAGGGTCAGGAAGAGGAGGCAGAGAAAATACAGGCGGTGTGCTAGAAGAAAACATTCTCTCAGGCTGGCCACCAGCCTCTTCCACCCCCAAGGGCAAGAAGGAATTCCCACTGTGACCACCAGAGGCTTCAGGGTACTGACTGGGCAGAAATTCTCAATTGGTTTAAAAAAATTTTTATTTCTTACAAAGAAAAAATTTTCTTTCCAATGTTCTATGTCAGGGATTCTTAACCTAATGAATAACAATGGGCTTCTAAAGACTCTATAAGCTCAGTCTTCAGAAAATAAATGTAAAATGTCATATAGATATGCAACAGATTTTTTTTTTAATTAACAGTTCTTATCAGATTCTTACCACCAGGATTTTGAGGCTGTGACCCACAAAACGTTAAGAACCACTACTCTATGGACTTCCCTGGTGGTCCCGCGGCTAAGCCTCCGTGTTCCTAATGCAGGGGGCCCAGGTTCAATCCCTGGTCAGGGAACTAGATCCCACATGATGCAACTAAGACCCAGCACAGTCAAATAAATGAACAAATATTAAAAAAAAAAAAAAAAAGAAAAGAACCACTGCTCTAAGGCAGAAGTTTCCACAGGGAGCCGCTGCTGTCAAACATCTCTCCTCTCATTCTAACAGACACTCACCACCTGTCTGGCAACTGGAGAACCACCTGTTTGAGCCTCAAGGCCCAGTGTTAACCGGTTAGGAATTAGCCTGGTGATTGACTGAGCCTGGACTCCCTATTTTTGTTCCAGGCAAGGATGTAAGGGATAGTCCTCAGGGCAGGAGGGCTGAAGGGGTTTGGACACCTTTCCAGGTCCCTTTCGTGGTCAGGAGAAGGATGGGAAAAGATCAAAATCATAAATGAACCAAACGCAAACCTTAAAGCACCGCTAATACGAACAACACCAACAAACATCTACCACTAACTTTAAAGTTCCACACTTGAAATTTTAGCCTTGGGACTTCCCTGGTAGTCCAGTAGCTAAGACTCCGCGTTGCCCATGCAGGGGCCCTAGGCTCTATTGCTGGTCGGGGAACCAGATCTAGATCCCAGATGTGGCAACGGAGACCTGGCACAGCCAAATAAACAATATTAAAACAAATTTTTTTTTTTTTTTAGCCTTGCATGGGTATCAGTGTCCTGTCCTAGGCCAGCCTCTAAAACGACCCCCAAATTCTGTGGCTCCTCATGTCTGGGTATATGCAGGTTTTGCCCTTTTATACTGGTGATTTTCACATCTAAAACTCAAGCCCCACCCCTGAAGTCAGGCAGAATAGCCAGGAAACTACTGAAATAATGGGTATAAAGTTGCCTTTTCAAACCATAATAGAAAAATTAGTGTTCAACATTGGTTCACAATGCACAAGCAAATCCATTAATTTCGTTTCCAAGGCCCAAAAGGCTGCGGCTCTAATAACTAAAAGTGCTCTCTAGTTATTGCTAATGTGTTCAGGGGACCCATGCAATGGTTACTGTTTATTCTGTGCTAATAGTATTATAGTTTTTAAACTGTGTCCAACGCCCTCTTTCTGGGCATATCTGTTTGAAGAAGATGTTGTTTGAAAAAAAAAAAAAAAGCTTTAAATAATTTAAATGTCTGACAGTGATAAAACAGTTAAGTACTTTACTGTATATCCTTATGATGGAATTAGGTAGCTATCAAATATCACGTGGTAGACCTAATCATCTAAGAAAAGTTCATTAAATCAGAAAGGGCAGAAAAGCAGGCTGTAAATTCTTTCTTAATCTTAAGATAAGTACATTTTTTTCCCCTCTGAGAATTTTATATTTTCGAAAACTACTAAAATAAGTGGCTCAGATGGTTAAGAATCTTCCTACAATGCAGGAGACCCGGATTTGATCCCTGGATCAGGAAGAGAAGGGAATGGCAACCCACTCCAGTGTTCTTACCTGGAGAATCCCATGGACAGAGGAGCCTGGCGGGCTATGGGGTCCATGGGGTCACAAATAGTTGGACACAAGTGAACGACTTAGAAAATAATATTAATTTAAAACAAAACGAAAAATCCTGACAAGACAGAGCATAAACACAAGCTGTTGGCTGTCTTGTAGAATTTCAGGGACAGCATAGAAAGAAAGGCAAACGACAAATTTTGAGAAAATGAAAAACTAGAATAAATTCCCAGAGAGACCATGGGCCCTGGAATGGAGACAAAATGATGTCGTTGTTCAGTCAGTAAGTCACGTCTAACTCTGTGATCCCATGGACTGCAGCACGCCAGGAGCCAGAGCCAAAAAGGGTTGGGCACTGAGGGAAGAGCAGGGGCCGGGAAGAGAGCCCTTTGATCCTTCTCCTCTGCAGTACCCTGGCAGACGGCAGCCTGCTCCAACATACTGCGAGGGAGAAAACACCGAACAGCGGCGTGAATGTTCACAGAGGTGCAGGCACACCCACAAGCCCCTGCTTACTCCCTTCACCCCACAAGGCTACTAAGTGGTAACAAGTCAGAGAGACAGATTCGGGGAAAAAAGCAGTGTCTGGAGCTGAGGTACAAGAGGGTTTCCCTGAGAGGCAGGTAAGTGGTAACAGCTGACGGGGAAATACAACCAGACGACTAACGAATGCAATGCCTACTAAAAACAATAAGCTAAAAACCCATCCCACACAGAGAATTCACAAACCGGATGGAACAGCGGCATTTACATTAAAAAAAGGCCATGCACAAATAAAGTAAAAATGAGTAAGTAAAATAAAAATAAGTATAGGGCTTCCCTCGTGGTCCAGCGGCTAAGACTCCAGGCTCTCAATGCAGGGGGCCTGGGTTTGATCCCTGGTTGGGGAACTAAATATCCCACGTGTTACAACAAGATCTAGTGCAGCCAAATAAATAAAAATAAGTATTTAAAAAAGCATAAAAAGCAACATTTGGAGATACTGTATATGGAAATATAATCATTGAAATAAAGAATTCAATACACAGGTTGAAGAGAAGTATGGATATAGCTAAAGAATGAACTCATAAGTTGAAGCAGGAGGCTGTTAAGAGATGAGAAATATAAAAGAAGAGAGATGTGGAAAACACAGACATCAATATCTATATACTAGAAGTTCTTCAAGGAGAAAAAAAAACCAGAAGGAATAAATAATTTAAAAAACGATTAAAGAATTTTTCTATGTTAAATTGGAAGATCTTACAGGAAAAACAGACAGGAAAACAAACAGGAGAAAATAAACATTTAAAATACATCACAGTGAAATTTAAGAGCACTGAGGATAAAGGGAAAATTCTACCAGCAGATCCCACAGATGAACACAAATCTGAAGGGCTTTGCAATTCTTCAATGCAATAAGGGTACAAGTGGAAAATGAAGAAATAGTTTCATAGGGTTATAGGTTCAAAGTTTTTTTCCCTTTAATTTTATATCTACCTAAGCTATCATTTATTAGGGCTTCCCTGATAGCTCAGTGGTTAGGAGACCCTGGTTCAATTCCTGGGTAGGGAAGATACGCTGGAGAAGGGATAGACTACGCACTCCAGTATTCTTGGGCTTCCCTTGTGGCTCAGCTGGTAAAGAATCCGCCTGCAATGCAGGAGACCTGGGTTTGATCTCTGGTTGGGAAGATCCCCTGGAGAAGGGAAAGGATACCAACTCCAGTATTCTGGCCTGGAGAATTCCATTGACTGAATAGTCAGGGGTCACAAAGTCGGACACAACAGAGTGACTTTCACTTTCACTTAAGCTATCATGTGACAGTGAAAGTGAAGTCGCTCATTCATGTCCGACTCTTTGCCACCCCATGGACTGTAGCCTACCAGACTCCTCTGTCCATGGGATTTTCCAGGCAAGAGTACTGGAGTGGGTTGCTATTTCCTTCTCCAAATGATAAAAGCTATCATTTAAATGTGAGGAAAATTTAAACATATTCTCAGTAGTTCAAAATCTCCTAAGGATTACCATTTTAAGGCCCTCATGGTGAACATTCCTCCATTATTCCTGGAAAAAGAAAAGTAAATCTAGGAGGATTGTGAGCTTTATGGGAAATAAGGTTGAAAATAAAAAAAGAACAAAGTTCACTGTTGTCTAAATATGTTCACCACCCTGTTGATGTTGAGTCACTAAGCCATGCCCAACTCTGCGACTCAACACCAGGTTTCCCCGTTACTTCACTATCTTCTGGAGTTTTAAACAGCCTGAGACTAAATTTCTAGATACTACTGACAATGGTGGGTAGGGGAGACGTGGGAGGAAAGAAGAGAAAGAAGATGAAAGGGACAAGAGGAAACTAGCTCTAGAGGGAGAGACAGAGAGTGATAAAGATAATCACAGGAAGAACAGAAGAAGGAATAAGCTGGAAGAATAAGACATACATAGATAACAAACAGGGACCTACTGTATAACACAGGTAACTCTGCTCAGTATTATGTAACAACCTAGAAGGGCAAAGAATTTGAAAAGGAACAGATACGTGTATAACGGAATCACTCTGCTGCACACCTGAAACTAACACAACACTGAACCAACTACTGTTGTTCAGTAGCTCAGTCGTGTCTGATTCTTTGCAAACCCATGACTGCAGCACACCAGGCTTCCCCGTCCTTCACTATCTCCCGAAGTTTTCTCAAACTCATGTCCATCAAGTCAGTGATTCCATCCAACCATCTCATCCTCTGTTGTCTCCTTGTCCTCCTGCTCTCAATCAGGGTCTTTTCCAACGAGTTGGTTCTTCCTATTAGGTGGCCAAAGTATTAGAGCTTCAGTGTAAGTCCTTCCAATAATATTCAGGACTGATTTCCTTTAGGATTGACTGATTTGATCTTGCAGTTCAAGGGACTCAAGAGTCTTCTCCAGCACCACAATTCAAAAGCATCAATTTTTCAGTGCTCAGCCTTCTTTATGGTTCAACCCTCACATCCAGTACATGACTACTGGAAAAACCTAGCTTTGACAATATGGACTTTCGTTGGCAAAATGATGTCTCTGCTTTTTAATACACTGTCAAGGTCTGTCATAGTTTTTCTTCCAAGGAGCAAGTGTCTTTTAATTTCGTGGCTGCAGTCACTGTCTGCAATGATTTTGGAGCCTGGGAAAATACAATTTGCCACTGTTTCCATTGTTTCTCCACCTGTTTGCCATGAAGTGATGGGACGAGATGCCATGATCTTAGCTTTTTGAATGTTGAGTGTAAGCCATATTTTTCTATGATTCCTATGACTCAACTATGCTTCACTATAAAATTAAAAATGAAAAAATAGACAAATATGTTCAAACTTGCAAAAAGAAATTTAGTCTTCTAAAAAAAGACAAGAAAACACAGGGAAAAGAATGAACTAAAAAAATGTGCAGATGGCAAAAACAAGACCCAAATACTGATTTAAGAAACATAAATAGGTTTCACTAATCAAAGAGACTCTGTAGATTAAAAAAGAAAAAAAAATTCTTTACTATGTTGTCTGCAAGGGATTCACTAGAAAAGGACATAGAAAGAGTGGGGGCGGGGGGAGGATGGAAAACACTAGCAGCAAGTGTAGAAAGGAAAAAGACTCCTGGCTTTTAACGTAGTCTTGATAGAGAAAAAAAGGAAACATTCTGACAGAATGAGCAACTGATCAACGAGACATAATGATAACATGAACACATACCCCTGATTATCGGCTTAAAATACAAACAGATAAATCAACAAATAACGCATCTTTTCCAGACACTGGTAGCTGAGCATGAATTAAAAACACAACAGACTCAAAGGGATAAATATATATGGAAAAAGTTTTCATTCAGCAGTGAATACAGTCTTTTCCAACATATGTCAGATCAGATCAGTCGCTCAGCCGTGTCCAACTCTTTGCGACCCCATGAATCACAGCATGCCAGGCCTCTATCACCAACTCGCAGAGTTCACTCAGACTCATGTCCATCGAGTCAGTGATGACATCAGCCATCTCATCCTCTGTCATCCCCTTCTCCTCCTGCCCCCAATCCCTCCCAGCATCAGAGTCTTTTCCAATGAGTCAACTCTTCACATCAGGTGGCCAAAGTACTGGAGTTCCAGCTTTAGCATCATTCCTTCCAAAGAACACCCAAGATCAATCTCCTTTAGGATGGACTGGTTGGATCTCCTTGCAGTCCAAGGGACTCTCAAGAGTCTTCTCCAACACCACAGTTCAAAAGCATCAATTCTTTGGCGCTCAGCCTTCTT
The DNA here is from genome assembly GCF_000754665.1 of Bison bison bison. NCBI lineage: Eukaryota > Metazoa > Chordata > Mammalia > Artiodactyla > Bovidae > Bison > Bison bison. The sequence goes on along the minus strand of NW_011494715.1, from coordinate 5,988,743 downwards.
CACAGTCCAACTCTCACATCCATACATGACCACAGGAAAAACCATAGCCTTGACTAGATGGCCCTTTGTTGGCAAAGTAATGTCTCTGCTTTTGAATATGCTATCTAGGTTGGTCATAACTTTCCTTCCAAGCAGTAAGCGTCTTTTAATTTCATGGCTGCAGTCACCATCTGCAGTGATTTTGGAGCCCAGAAAAATAAAGTCTGACACTGTTTCCACTGTTTCCCCATCTATTTCTCATGAAGTGATGGGACCGGATGCCATGATCTTCGTTTTCTGAATGTTGAGCCTTACGCTAGCTTTTTCACTCTCCTCTTTCACTTTCATCAAGAGGCTTTTTAGTTCTTCACTTTCTGCCATAAGGCTGGTGTCATCTGCATATCTGAGGTTATTGATATTTCTCCCAGCAATCTTGATTCCAGCTTGTGTTTCTTCCAGTCCAGCGTTTCTCATGATGTACTCTGCATATAAGTTAAATAAACAGGGTGACAATATACAGCTTTGACGTACTCCTTTTCCTATTTGGAACCAGTCTGTTGTTCCATGTCCAGTTCTAACTGTTGCTTCCTGACCTGCATACGAATTTCTCAAGAGGCAGATCAGGTGGTCTGGTATTCCCATCTCTCAGAATTTCCCACAGTTTATTGTGATCCACACAGTCAAAGGCTTTGGCATAGTCAATAAAGCAAAAATAGATGTTTTTCTGGAACTCTCTTGCTTTTTCCATGATCCAGCGGATGTTGGCAATTTGATCTCTGGTTCCTCTGCCTTTTCTAAAACCAGCTTGAACATCAGGAAGTTCACGGTTCACATATTGCTGAAGCCTGTCTTGGAGATTTTTGAGCATTACTTGACTAGCATGTGAGATGAGTGCAATTGTGCGGGGTTTGAGTCTTCTTTGGCATTGCCTTTCTTTGGGATTGGAATGAAAACTGACTTTTTCCAGTCCTGTGGCCACTGCTGAGTTTTCCAAATTTGCTGGCATATTGAGTGCAGCACTTTCACAGCATCATCTTTCAGGATTTGGAATAGCTCAACTGGAATTCTATCACCTCTGCTAGCTTTACATACCATATGTAAACATTTACAAAAAAAGGATTGTGTTTCAAAGTAAGCCTGAAAAAATTTCAATCAATCTGTAAATTCTTACTGTAACACACAAAAAAATTAGAATAGACTCCTGAAACCTAACCATGATATGACAAAAGTCTTGTTTAAGTCTAACCATACTGGATAGGCTTGAAACAAACAAAAGTATACTATAAAATAAACTCTGGTTATTTAAATCAGGAACATTAAGAAGGAAATTATGATATACTTAGATATAAATGACAATGTACTTATCAAAATTTAACAGTTTCCCACAGCTCAGTCTTCAGTCCTCAGCACTTATATTTTAAAAAATCTGATGGCTCTCCAGTTTGTCTCCAGGCTTGCCTTCACGTCTAAGTTCCAGCTCTGCATTTCCATTTGTCTCATGTTCTAATTCCCATTCATCATACCCACTATCCTCTTCTGCAACTAATGACCACCCCCGCCCCCGGCCAACTCCTCCTTGTCAACTGGATTCGCGTCATTATCACCATTCTCTGAGTCATCCAGGTATGAAATCTCTGCCTTACATTTTTCCTTCTCCGAAGATAGTCGGCATTCAAGAAATTTGTTGAATTTAAGATCTGCCAATATTTTAACTTACCTTTCCATCCCTACTATTTCAGGCTTAATCCAAAGTCTCATTTCCATTCGCTTATTAGATCAGTGTAACAGTCTGCCACATTCTTCCTAGCTCATGGGCTTCCATTACTAAAGCTGAATTGGCCTTTTACTATTAATATAAAGTCTAACTTTATAACTGCTGTGACAGGGTGTAAGTAGCTGCCAACAACCGATAAAACAATGGGTGTGGCTATATGTCAACAAAACATTATTAACAAAAACAGGTGGGAGATCAAATTTGGTTCAAGGACCATAGTTTGTTGACATCTGAAGTAGACTACTGAGCTTTTTCAAATATTTTCTTATCCCTGCTAAATTCAATACAGAATCCAATCATATGGGCAAAAGAAAATCTAATTTACTTTCTTTTTTACATACCATAGTGGTTGCCAGCTAGAAATTAAAATTAATTACTTAGGTATGTTACTCATTACTTTCAAGACCTTATTTTCCCCTTTAAATTTATGGATCTTGTAAGAATAATTTACTGGAAATTACATCGATAGTACTGTAAAGGCTTTGATCTAAGCAGGACAAATCGGAAGAACTGGCAGCCAAGTAATCTTTCTGTCTTTTATGAGAGAATATATCAGGAATGATAGAAGCTGCCAATACAAAATTTTGATTCAGTGAAGCAGATTAAGATGACACTGATGGGGTTTTGATTTCAGCAAGCGGGAAAGGCCCAGAATTCTGCTAGCTATAGGAAAAAATAGCAACTTGTCCCCTCTAGACCTTGAAACAAAAGTTGCTTATAAAAAAGGTATGAAAACAAAGCAGAGTGGCAGCTCAGAGCATTCTATTGTTCTAGACTTACAACACTCTTTTTCTCATATTAAAATGGGATATGGATTTCACCAAGTTATCTATCCATCCATCATCCATTGACTATCTAATCTCCATCGCCCTCCTTTATAAACATGGAAAGATATATGTGTGCTGTGCCAAGCTGCTTCAGTTGACTCCTACTCTTTGTGACCCCATGGACTGTAATCTGCCAGGCTCCCTGTCCATGGCATTTTCCAGGCAAGAATACTGGAGTGGACTGCCATGCCCTCCTCCAGGGGATCTTCTGGAGCCAAGGATCAAACCATGTCTCTTCCGTCTCCTGCACTGGCAGGTGGGTTCTTTACAGAAGCGCCACCTTTTATACCCAGATAATCACGATGGTGTGCTCACTCACCTAGAGCCAGACATCCTGGAACGTGAAGTCAAGTGGGCCTTAGGAAGCATCACTACGAACAAAGCTAGTGGAGGTGATGGAATTCCAGTTGAGCTATTTCAAATCCTGAAAGATGATGCTGTGAAAGTGCTGCACTCAATATGCCAGCAAATTTGGAAAACTCAGCAGTGGCCACAGGACTGGAAAAGGTCAGTTTTCATTCCAATCCCAAAGAAAGGCAATGCCAAAGAAGACTCAAACTACCGCACAATTGCACTCATCTTACACGCTAGCAAAGTAATGCTCAAAATGGTCCAAGCCAGACTTCAACAGTAAGTGAACTGTGAACTTCCAGATGTACAAGCTGGATTTAGAAAAAGCAGAGGAACCAGAGATCAAATTGCCAACATCTGATGGATCACCAAAAAAGCTAGAGAGTTCTAGAAAAACATTTACTTCTGCTTTATTGACTATGCCAAAGCCTTTGACTGTGTGGATCATAATAAACTGTGGAAAATTCTGAAAGAGATGGAAATACCAGACCACCTGATTTGCCTCCTGAGAAATCTGTATGCAGGTTAGGAGGCAACAGTTAGAACTGGACATGGAACAATGGACTGGTTCCAAATCGGGAAAGGACTGCATCAAGGCTGTATATTCTCACCCTGCTTATTTAACTTACATGCAGAGTACATAATGAGAAACGCTGGGCTGGAGGAAGCACAAGCGGGAATCAAGATTGCCAGGAGAAATATCAATAACTTCAGATATGCAGATGACACCACCCTTATGGCAGAAAGTGAAGAAGAATTAAAGAGCCTCTTGATGAAAGTCAAAGAGGAGGGTGAAAACATTGGCTTAAAACTCAACATTCAGAAAACTAAGGTCATGGCATCTGGTCCCATCACTTCATGGCAAACAGATGGGAAACAATGGAAACAGTGACAGACTTTATTTTTGGGGGTTCCAAAATCACTGCAGATGGAGACTGCAGCCATGAAATTAAAAGACACTTGCTCCTTGGAAGAAAAGCTATGACCAACGTAGACAGCATATTAAAAAGCAGAGACATTACTTTGCTGACAAAGGTCCATCTAGTCAAAGCTATGGTTTTTCCAGTAGTTATGTATGGGTGAGAGAGTTGGACCATAAAGAAAGGTGAGCACTGAAGAATTGATGTTTTTGAACTGTGGTGTTGGAGGAGGCTCTTGAGAGTCCCTTGGACTGCAAGGAGATCCAACCAGTCCATCCTAAAGGAAGTCAGTCCTGAATATTCACTGGAAGGGCTGATGTTGAAGCTGAAACTCCAATACTTTGGCCACTTGATGTGAAGAACTGACTCATTTGAAAAGACCCTGATGCTGGGAAAGAATGAAGGTGGGAGGAGAAGGGGATGACAGAGGATGAGATGGCTGGATGGCATCACCGACTCAATGGAGATGAGTTTGAGTAGGCTCCGGGAGTTGGTGATGGACAGGGAGGCCTGGTGTGCTGCAGTCTATGGGGTTGCAAAGAGTCAGACATGACTGAGCGACCGAACTGAGCTGACCTTTTATAAATATGAAAACATATATAAAATGAACAATAAATTCTTTATAAATATCTAAAAAATGGAGTAACACTTATAACAATACTTATACACTGAGCTTCTTGTCAATATGACTGTTAATGAACGACTAACTTAAAACTTTCCAAAAGCTTCAGTCTATTCATTCAAATAAAATTCAAATTTCTCATGAAGTCCTACATGGCTTGGCATCTTGGACATGTTACGATCACACTTCATGCAGTGCAATCACAAGGGTGTGCTCTGCTCTGCAGACATGCCCAGCTTGTTCTGGTGTTAGGAGCTCTTCATCTGCCATGTGTCTGTCACACTTCGCCCACACAGCTTTACATGCCTCATTTCTCCAGGTCTCAGTTCCAATGAGATGTTTCCCTCGAAGCTTTCTCTGACCATCCAAGTTAAACTAGTCACCATCACTCTCTACAGAACTCTGTTTTCAGTACCTGTGTCACCACCTGGAAGCATTTTGCTCATTTATTTTCATCATGCCGTTCTCTCTCATCATATGAATACTGACCCCTGAGAGGAGACTTTGTGGGTCACCACTGAATCTCTAACACCTAGATGAGTGCTTGACATGGCAGGCCCTTAGTTAATATTGAAAAATTAGTATTTGCTGAGTAAATGAGCGACCATCTCTGTTACATACATCAGGCTCTGGTTATTGAAAATGTTGGGAAATCTCTAAATCCCAGAGGTGACCTAAAGGCAGAATGATCTTATAGAGTAACTATGATCCTAAATGTTCAGACACAAATAATCTAACTTTGATAAAGAGTAGGACATAAAATTTCAGGTAAGCAAGATGAAAAAGCTCTAGAGATCAGCTATACAATGCTGCACTTATAGTCAACACCCATGTACCATACAGTTACACTTTTATTATAAGGGTATAGCTTATGTTCTAGAGTAGGAAATGGCAACCCGCTCCAGTATGCTTGCCTGAAAAATCCCATGGACAGAGGAGCCTGGTGGGCCACAGTCCATGGGGCTGCAAAGAGTTGGACACGACTGAGTGACTGAGCACATACCTCATGTTAAGTGTTTTTACACAACAAAAAAGAATGTTTGTAGAAACTAAAATCAGAAAGATTTAAAAGGCTGATGCTTTGGTAAAGTTGCAGTATACAAAATTAACGTACAGAAATCTGTTGCATTTCTCTACACTAACAATGAAAGATCAGAAAGAGAAATTAAAGAAACAATCCCATTTACCATTGCATTGAAAAAGAGTAAAATACCTAGGAATAAACAAGACAAAGGCCTGTATTCCAAGAAGTATAAGATGCTGATGAAAGAAACTGAAGATGACACCAACACATGGACACATATACCATGTTCTTGGATTGGAAGAATCAATATTGTTGAAATGACTATACTACTCAAGGCAATATACAGATTCAATGAAATCCTTACCAAATTATGAATGCTATTTTTCATAGAATTAGATCAAAAAATCTTAAAAGTTGTGTGGAGACACAAAAGACCCTGAATAGCCAAAGCAATCTTGAGAAAGAAAAGCAAAAGGAATCAGGCTTCCTGAATTTCAGACTGTATTACACAGCTATAGTCATCAAGACAGCGCAGTACTGGCACAAAAACAGAATTATAGATCGATGGAGCAGGGGGACAGAAAGGCCAGAGTTAAATTCATGCACCTGTGGTCAATTAATCTACAACAAAAGAGGCAAGACTATACAATGGAGAGAACAGTCTCTTCAATAAATGGTGGTGGGAAAACTGGACAGCTACATGTTAAAAAAAAATGAAGACAGAACAATCTTTAATACGATACTCAAAAATAAACTCAAAATGGATTAAACACCTAAATGTAAGACTGGATAAACACTCTGAAAACATAGGCAGAACACTCCTTGACATAAACTTCAGCAATATCTTTTTTTGATCTGTCTCCCAGAAATAAAAACAAAAATAAACAAATGGGAGCTAATTAAACTCAAAAACTTTTGCACAGCAAAGGAAATCACAAG
>NW_011494715.1:5978643-5982207 GCF_000754665.1 Bison bison bison | reverse complement strand
AAAAAAAAAAAAAAAAAAGACAACCCACAGAACGAGAAAAAAGCTCATGCAGTTTTATATCCCCAAACAACCCAATCAGAAAATGAACGGAAGACCTAAACAGACATTTCTCCAAAGATATAAAGACAGCCAACAGGCACATGAAAAGATGTGCAACCTCACTAATCATTAGAGAAACACAATCTAAACTATAGTGAGAGATCACCTCAAACTTGTCAGAATGGCTATTATCAAAAAAGTCTACAAACAATACATGCTAGAGAAGAAGTAGAGAAAAGGGAATCCTCCGACATCGCTGGTGGAAATGTAAATTGGTGCAGCCACTATGGAAAACAGTATGGAGACTCCTTAAAATGCTAAAAGTAGAGCTACCACATGATCCAACAATCCCATTCCTGGGGCTTTTATCCAGAGAAAAACATGGCTCGAAAGGATACACGGACCGCAGTGTTAACTGCACCACTATTCACGATAGCCAAGACGTGAAAGCAACCTAGAAGTCCACTGACAGAAGAATGGACAAAGAAGGTGTGGTAAATACATACAGTGGAATACTACTCGGCCATTAAAAAGATGAAACAATGCCATCGGCAGCAACATGGACAGACTTAGAGATCATCATTCTAAGTGAACTCACTGAGACAGAGAAAGACAAATACCGTATGATACTGCTTTACATGTAGAATCTAAGCAGATACAAATGAACTTACTTACAAAATGGAAGCAGACTCAGAGATTTACAGAATGAATTTATGGTTGTGGCCGGGAGGGCTGGGTGAAGTCACAGATTGGGAGTTTGGGACTGACATGTACACACTGTTCCACTTAAAATAGATAACCAAGAAGGACCTACTGTAGAAACGAATCAATAAATAAAAAATGACAAAGGGCTGACGCCACTCTGGAAACATTCTGAATGTAGGGTGAGTTACTGAAAATTCAGGGATTCCCTGGTGGCTCAGACAGTCTGCCTGCAATGCGGGAGACCCATGTTTGATCTCTGGGTTGAGAAGGAAAAGGCAACCCACTCCAGTATTCCTGCCTGCAAATCCTGTGGATGGAGGAACATGGTGGGCTACAGTCCATAGGGTCGCCAAGAGTCAGACATGACTAAGCGACTTCACTTTCAACTGAAAATCTGAGTTGTTACAAGAGAATTTAGAATTACCTGTGGGTGTGTGGTAAGCAAGGAGGATCCAGAGACATAAGACACTTTCTCATAATGGGACTGGATGATCCAGTTGGAGCTTCCAAGGGCATAGCCAGAGCTTAGAGGAGTCACCTGGACCGCACCGAAAAGCTCCTAGAAAAGAACCATTGTAAGAATGTGTGCTGAACTTTCAGTAGTGCAGTCATGCCAGTTAAGTTTGCAGAGGAAAAAAAAAACAGAAAATCCTTCTTAGAAACTATTTCAAGTGAATCAGAAAGTTTAAGAACAGAAAGATGGTGGAGACCATGGGACAGACACATCTTACAGTCTTTTACTTATCACATTTCTGAGAATTTCAGTCCATCCACATGTCACCAGGCACCCAGGTCCCACCCATTAAAAGGCAGAGATGATATATTATGATATAGGCCAAAGAGATAAATACTTAGGTTTTCTTCTTCTTTTTTTTTTTTTTTTTAACCCTTTTCAGGTTAGGAATTAATATCTTGGTTGTTCTGTAAAAAGTGGCTCTGGGCCACAGTTGACAGGAATGGGAACCCTCATCATGATCAGAGCTCAGAAGTCATATGTGCCAAATTATTTCTTGATCCCTTTGATGCTGTTCTCTACTTCACAAGTCCAAAACCTGTAAAGTGGTGTCACTGTTCTAAAGTAAACAGGATGAGATGCCTTTTTTCCCCTGACTTATTATATGCTAATGAGTGATGGGGAATATAAGATTTAGGACAGAGCACCAGTAAGAACCTGGGAAGGATGGAGGAAAATAACAGATGTCCTATCTTTCCACTTAAAAAAGGGAACTATAGAATCCTTCCAAACAATCAAAAGCATTCGTCAATCAGTTAAAATCGTATTAACACTCACAATTTTCTGAGAATATCCCACCAGCTGGATCTTACTGAGGGCAGAGTTCACCTCCTGCATAGTGTAGCATCTTCTCCAGGTCGAGACTTCTACTGCATCCTTGAGAGGAGAAGGGAGGAGCCTGGAAACAGATCATCAAGTCAGCTCTTATGTACAGAGAATACTGTGCAAATAACGTGCCCATTTTGTCTAAGTTGTCCAACCTACTGGCATATCTGAATGTTCACAGGATAAACATCCCTTTATAATTATTTTTATTTCTGTAAGGTTGGCAGTACTCACCCTTCTTTCATCTCTGATTCTAGTAATTGCAGTATTCTCTCCACGGCAAACAGTCAGACATGGCTGGGCAACTGAACTGAGCTGAACTCCCTTTTTCTTGGTCAACCTAGCTAAAGGTCTGGTAGAGTTTTGTTGATCCTTTCAAAGAACTAACTTTTGGATTCATTGATTTTTCTCCATTGTTTTTCTACTCTTGATTTTGCATATCCAGCATATAGCTGGATCTTCTCTTTTGTCTTTTTAAACCTATGTGATAATTTTGGTCATCTGAACTATTTAAGCCATTCACAATGTTACTACTGATATATTAATATAATAGTTGGCTTACGTTTACCAATTTAATTTTTGTTTTTTATATATCACATCTTTTTTTGTTCTTCTATTCCTCCACTGATTTTTAAAAATAGTAAGTGAATATTTTCTGATGTAGCCTCTTAAATCCCTTCATGATTTTTCACTTTTTAAAAAGTTATTTCCTTAGTGGCTATCCTAAGGGCTTATCTTATATCTCTTAATATAGAGCATTTCTGTATAACCTCTCACATTCTCTTCCCTGTTCAAAAAAGATAAATGAAATAACATTACTCATGGGCCTGCAAAGTTATAGAAAAGAACTAGGTTAAACACATCTGAGGCAGAAAGAGGAAAATAAAACACATTTTGAAACTTTTCAGACCAGCATCAGGAGCAATCATTAAAACAAACAAAAATGTATCATTAGAAAGACATTTTATTCAATATTATTTTGCTCAAACACAAATAAGAATAGACCTAAAGAGTGACTTCTCTGAGATTCTCTATACAATACAGGTGAAGGGATTTCCAGAGAACGGAACCTGTGCATTAGCTCTGTTCTATCTCCTAAACTGACACTGAACAATAGTAAAGAATCACACACACACACACACACACACAACCAGCCCTTAAGACAAAGAGATGAGAGGAGAGCTAATAGCAACAGCATTTTATTTTATTTTTTTAACTTTCTAATTTTATTTTATTTTTAAACTTTACATAATTGTATTAGTTTTGCCAAATATCAAAATGAATCCGCCACCGGTATACATGTGTTCCCCATCCTGAACCCTCCTCCCTCCTCCCTCCCCATACCATCCCTCTGGGTCGTCCCAGTGCTCTAGCCCCAAGCATCCAGTATCGTGCATCGAACCTGGACTGACATCTCGTTTCATACATGATATTTTACATGTTTCAATGCCATTCTCCCAAATCTTCCCACCCTCTCCCTC
>NW_011494715.1:5977129-5978269 GCF_000754665.1 Bison bison bison | reverse complement strand
TGCCTCCTTTGTCAAAGATAAGGTGTCCATATGTGCATGGATTTATCTCTGGGCTTTCTATTTTGTTCCATTGATCTATGTTTCTGTCTTTGTGCCAGTACCATACTGTCTTGATAACTGTGGCTTTGTAGTAGAGCCTGAAGTCAGGTAGGTTGATTCCTCCAGTTCCATTCTTCTTTCTCAAGATAGCTTTGGCTATTCAAGGTTTTTTGTATTTTCATACAAATTGTGAAATTATTTGTTCTAGCTCTGTGAAGAATACTGTTGGTAGCTTGATAGGGACTGCATTGAATCTATAAATTGCTTTGGGTAGTATACTCATTTTCACTATATTGATTCTTCCAATCCATGAACATGGTATATTTCTCCATCTATTAGTGTCCTCTTTGATTTCTTTCACCAGTGTTTTATAGTTTTCTATATATAGGTCTTTAGTTTCTTTAGGTAGATATATTCCTAAGTATTTTATTCTTTCCGTTGCAATGGTGAATGGAATTGTTTCCTTAATTTCTCTTTCTGTTTTCTCATTATTAGTATATAGGAATGCAAGGGATTTCTGTGTGTTGATTTTATATCCTGCAACTTTACTATAGTCATTGATTAGCTCTAGTAATTTTCTGGTGGAGTCTTTAGGGTTTTCTATGTAGAGGATCATGTCATCTGCAAATAGTGAGAGTTTTACTTCTTCTTTTCCAATTTGGATTCCTTTTATTTCTTTTTCTGCTCTGATTGCTGTGGCCAAAACTTCCAAAACTATGTTGAACAGTAATGGTGAAAGTGGGCACCCTTGTCTTGTTCCTGACTTTAGAGGAAATGCTTTCAATGTTTCACCATTGAGGATAATGTTTGCTGTGGGTTTGTCATATATAGCTTTTATTATGTTGAGGTATGTTCCTTCTATTCCTGCTTTCTGGAGAGTTTTTATCATAAATGGTGGATATTCTCTAGACAGGAAACACAAAAACGGTGTACAAATTCGAACCCAAAACAATAAAGTAAATGGCAATGGGATCATACTTATCAGTAATTACCTTAAACGTAAATAATGGGTTGAATGCCCCAACCAAAAGACAAAGACTGGCTGAATGGATACAAAAACAAGACCCCTACATATGTTGTCTACAGGAGACCCACCTCAAA
>NW_011494715.1:5973175-5975980 GCF_000754665.1 Bison bison bison | reverse complement strand
ACACCACATTAACAAATTGAAAAATAAAAACCATATGATTATCTTAATAGATGCAGAGAAAGCCTTTGACAAAAATGCAACAGCATTTTAGAAAGTAGAAAGACAAATAATGACTGATTTCGCAGACCCAGGAAAGTTCAAGTCACTTATTTTCCACTGCAGAACTCACAACAAGCTCAGCAATGGGAAACAACAGGTATGTCTTGTAGTGAGGTGAAAGTGAAAGTGAAGTCGCTCAGTCGTGTCCTACTCTTTGCGACCCCATGGACTGTAGCCTACCAGGCTCCTCTGTCCATGGGATTTTCCGGGCAACAGTACTGGAGTGGATTGCCATTTCCTTCTCCAAGTGAGGTTAAAGGTGAGCCTAAAAACAAGAAAATTCCTAGAAGAAACTGATTAAGAAATAGAACCTACTAATTCTCCTCACCTAATCCAAATAGCTCAGCAATTGCCCCTTCCCCTCCCAGGCATGTCACCAGAGACTCTTCTCTAGGGAGAATAAAAATGAGAGTCTGGACCAGGGGAAACCAGCAACACCTGGAAGCAACCTCCTTAAGCAAAAGTTTACATACTGAGAGGACAATTTTCTTATCCTCAGAGCAGAACACTATCAGTTAATCTTATACCCTGCAGGGTAGGAGACTAGGAGAACCTTCTCTGAAAAACAAGATCAGCACCGAAAAACAAAACCAAAAAACAAACAAACAAACAAAAAAACCCACAAAAAAACCCCCAAAAAACCCTCAATGAAAAGATACTGACTGACTTGGGGTTTTACAATGAAATTACCGAACCAGACTATGTCATGGTAAAGTCCAGAATTCAACAAGACCTGGCACACAGACTTTCCAAGTAGCTTTTCTTTTTAACTGTCTAATTCTTAAATATGAACCAATAACCAAGGATCACCATGTATCTAAATAAAGCCTCTAAAATGATAAAGGCCAAAACAAATGGAGGAAGGAGAGGAAATAAATTAGGTAGGTAGTAAATAACAATCATTATTCTCAGATAAATAAAAGAGTGTACCTAAGAAATGAGAAGACACTTCTACTAAAAGGGTGAAGAGAATGAAAAGAACACTAAGAGAATGAAAAGAACACTTATAAATGAAAATATGACATTATACAATGAGAGCATGCCAACAAAACAACACGATTTCAAAATTAGCTGCTGCTGCTGCTACTGCTAAGTCGCTTCAGTCGTGTCTGACTCTGTGCGACCCCATAGAAGGCAGCCCACAAAATAAGCTAAAAACGTTAAAAAGATATTCAAGACACAAAGACCCATATAAATGAAGAAATTAGAAAAGCTTAAAAATGAAGGAACAGAACTACATGAAGAATTAGAAATTTAGTAAGAATTCAGGAATGAAGACTAAACTGAAAGACACACAAGACTGGATATACACAACAGACATGCCAAGAGAGCAAAGACAGATACAACATACAGGTAACAGGAGTCCCTCACAGAAATCCAAGCAAGGGAACAGAATACCAAAAACCGTAAGTAGAAATAAAAAGAAACTACACACTGAAAGAACACAATGCAGACCCGAGAATACTGACCCAGGATAACTAACGCCAGATATATTCTGGGAAAATATTTAGATTACAGAGAAAAATCTTTGGGCGTGGAGGCAAAAAGGGCAAGTTATTTACAAGGAAAACAAGAAAAGATTACATCGGTTTTCAACAGTTACCAATGCTTTTTCTAGAATAAAATAGAGAAACATATTTAAGAGACTCAAAGAAAGAAAATGCAAGCCAAGGATTACATATTTAGCAAAACTTTGTGACTTTCAAGGTCACAGAGCACAGAAAAACAGTTATTAATCAGCAAGAACTCACAGAATACAGTTCTCATGATTCTATCCTGATATATCATCTGAAGAATGAGTTTCACACAACCCAAATTGACTACAGTAGAAACATCAATATAGGGGTTGATACTATTAAATGCAGAGTTCCTTGAGGAGAAAGGCCAAATGAAGTTGGAAGGGAGAGAGGACAGTATGTAACGGCTACATGTTCTGACAAGATAGACACAGTCAAAGTATAAAAGCAGCGGAAGAAAAATATATATTCTCTTTCCTCCAAAAAGGCCTCAAAACAACTGACCAATCCAGTAACAGTGAGCATTGTTAGCAACCAGAATGGGAGCTCAAAATCCCATTTCCACTAAAAGAATCCAGAGTTTCTTGGAGAAATGGGTGATTTCAGATTTAGGAACGTAAAAAAGGAGTCTTAGACATCCTGCTACATTGGATAACAAGCAAACTATCAAAAACTACAAACGATGTAACAAAAGGACATAGTGGATAAACTGAATATGCTTTCACTGACGGGACAACCTGAGCTGCAAGAAGGGTGATGTGGTGATGGGATGAAATCCACGCACTATGTATGTTTCAGCGCTGTGATTAGACTGGCGCACAGAGACCCGGTTTTTGAGTTACCAGACATTTTCTCTCTCTTAACCTAGGTGGTGTTTATAGGGGTAGCTGCTTTACAATAGTTTTGTCAAGAAAATGCACTGTTCATAACAAACACCCTCTTCCAACAACACAAGAGAAGACTCTATACGTGGACATCACCAGATGGTCAACACCGAAATCAGATTGATTATATTCTTTGCAGCCAAATATGGAGAAGCTCTATACAGTCAGCAAAAACAAGACCGGGAGCTGACTGTGGCTCAGACCATGAATTCCTTATTGCCAAATTCAGACTTAAATTGAAGAAAGTAGGGAAAACCACTAGACCATTCAGGTATGACCTAAATCAAATCCCTTATGATTATACA
>NW_011494715.1:5972679-5973075 GCF_000754665.1 Bison bison bison | reverse complement strand
GAGACGGGGATCAAGACCATCCCCATGGAAAAGAAATGCAAAAAAGCAAAATGGCTGTCTGGGGAGGCCTTACAAATAGCTGTGAAAAGAAGAGAAGTGAAAAGCAAAGGAGAAAAGGATAGATATAAACATCTGAATGCAGAGTTCCAAAGAATAGCAAGAAGAGATAAGAAAGCCTTCTTCAGCGATCAATGCAAAGAAACAGAGGAAAACAACAGAATGGGAAAGACTGGAGATCTCTTCAAGAAAATCAGAGATACCAAAGGAACATTTCATGCAAAGATGGGCTCGATAAAGGACAGAAATGGTATGGACCTAACAGAAGCAGAAGATATTAAGAAGAGATGGCAAGAATATACAGAAGAACTGTACAAAAAAGATCTTCACGACCCAGAT
>NW_011494715.1:5962841-5971259 GCF_000754665.1 Bison bison bison | reverse complement strand
AAAGCTGAAACTCCAGTACTTTGGCCACCTCATGCGAAGAGTTGACTCACTGGAAAAGACTCTGATGCTGGGAGGGATTGGGGGCAAGAAGAGAAGGGGACGACAGAGGATGAGATGGCTGGATGGCATCACTGACTTGATGGACGTGAGTCTGAGTGAACTCCGGGAGTTGGTGATGGACAGGGAGGCCTGGCGTGCTGTGATTCATGGGGTTGCAAAGAGTCGGATACGACTGAGCGACTGATCTGATCTGATCTGATCTATCAAGCTTTGTGGGGTTTTTTGGTCTGTGTTTTTCATTACAATATAAAAAGGTTAATTTTAAAATATAGAAAAATTTATGTCAAAACAAGAAATAAGTAGCAGAAACAAAAAATATTCATAGGAAGGTTGGGAGATAAAATAAATTCCCAGACAGAATAACAAAACAAAGTGACAGTAAAGAGGAGAGATAAGTATTTGAGTGTCAGTCCAGGAGGTTCAACACCCAAATAACACGAGTTCCAAAAAATACACAAAAATTGAAAAAAGGAATTTTAGAAGGGGAGAAAAATTCATTTTTTAAACCAGAATTGAAATTCTCCATTTTCTAGATTGAGGGTCAGCAAACATTTTAGATACAGGGCCACAGATGCTTTAAACTCTGGACGCCACATACAGTCTCTGTCAAGTTATTCAACTTGGCCATATACCACCAGAATGATAAGAGTGTGTCTGTGTGCCAATAAAACTTTATTTACAAAAATAGTGGCAGGCCAGATTCAGACACAAATCAGGTACTTCACCATAGCTGCCGACACTTTTCTACACTGAAAGGACACACTAAGCTCAGTCCATGAATGTAAACTATCTTTAGGTAAGACACACCATCATAAACTTTAAGGACAAGAAGATTCTAAAAGTCTCCACAGAGGAATAAACAGTATACATACAGGAGATCAAGCCTTACTGGACTTTTCAACAGCATTTCTGGGAGACAGAAGAAAATAGTGCAATACTTTAAAAATTCTATGAGCAAAGTACATCTGGTTTGCATTTCTATCAGAGTGTGAGGGTAGAATGCAGACATTTTAGATGTGCAGGGTCATAGAAAATTTACTTCTCACGCACTCTTTTTCAGGGAGTTGGTGGAGGAGGTGCCTGGCAAAGTGAAGGTGTAAACCACAAAAAGAAAGGCCCAGAAAATAGAGCTTCTAACAGAAGAAAAGGGTGAAGAAATCTATAGGATCAAGGTGGAGAAAGTCCCAGACTGAATGCTGTGTAGTAGTCCCAAGAGCATCTGACACCAGGCAGGGTAAGAGTGAAGACTCAGGGAGGGGACTTCTAGAAAAGGAAGATAAAATTGTCAGACTATTCATCAAGTCTGAACATACTGAGGAGAGACTCAGACAAATGGGGGAAAGGTTAGAGATCAATTACTAATATAATATGTAAGGGCTTTCCAGGCGGCCCAGTGGTTAAGAATCCACCTGCCAATGCAGGAGACGCGGGTTTGATCCCTGGGTCGGGAAGATCCCTTGCAAAAGGAAATGACAACCTACTCTGGAATCCTTGCCTGGGAAATCCCATGGACAGAGGAGCCTCGCAGGCTATAGACAAGGGGTCATAAATAGTTGGACGTGACTGAGCAATTGAGCGTATATGCACCCAGAAAACTAGGCAAATAAACAAGCAAGATAATTACTAACTCAAGGGGAAACAGAAAGTTGTGCGAGAAAAAAAAAACCCTAACAATGTTACACGGCCAGTGAATTGCATTTCCATGGTCATAACAATGTAAACACGGAACAGAGATTTAGTAAAAGCAGCACCCAGGTCGCGCAGGCCCAACTCTCTTCATCTTTGTTTCTGCAGCAACAAAATACCAAAAATCCTTCTTGTTACCTTCCACATACAGACAGGTGGCCGAGACCACCTGTCTCGGCCAGGTGCATATCCCGATTTTCTTATCTCATGTACCTATCCTCTAGAGTGAATTGATTTAGGTTTCACAATATTGAGTCAATAAATATTTACTTAGCTCTGATTATGGCCACAGTACTCAAGTCCTGTAAGAAACTGAATAGGTATAACATAAAGGCCTCAGCTTACAGGAACTTAGTCTGAAAAAATTTTTACAACAGTACAAGGCAAAAAAGGAGACATGGAAAACCGTCATAAGTCATTCTTGCCTGCATACTTGTCTTCCCTCCCAGAAGGGGCTAAATGATACACTGAAAATGCAAATCTCTACACATACACACACACAGTCTCCCTCTCTCCTCCTCCAATTTAATGGTTCACCATTACATTCAGGATAAAATTGAAGGCTCTCAGCGTGACTCATAAGGCTCTTCTTTATCATGGTCCTGCCTCAGCCTACATTCTACACATTGAACTATATAAGGAGCTCTCTAAGTGCCAGGCTCCCTCAAAGCTGTAACATTCCACTGTCCACTTCTTCATATTTTGTGTGGACAACGTGTGTGCATACTCAGTTGCGTCTGACTCTCTGTGACTCCATGGACTGTAGCCCACCAAGCTCTTCTGCTTATGGGATTTCCCAGGCAAGAATACTGGCGCGGATTGCCATGCCCTCCTCCAGAGGGTCTTCCAGACCCAGGGACTGAACTTTCATCTCTTGCATTTCCTGCACTGCAGGTGGATTCTTTACCACTGAGCCACTGGGGACGCCTTACTCCTGCTTCAAAATTTAGGTGACCTGTCACCTTTTCTCAGGTCTTGTGACACCTGTCTCAGCCAGGTGCATATCCCGTGTGCTGAGAAGATGGCTGACGGAGTCTCAGAGTCCAGGAAGTGGCACAGAAGCCCTCTCTGGAGCAGGTTCATGGCAAGGGGCCGCCACCGACACTTCTGTCTCCTTCTGCACCCCCTGCTACTATCTTCCACCCATTGAGGAAGGAGAGGTTTCTCTTGGAGACACCCGGGGAAGAGCAGACGATTTAGACTTGTCTGGATGTAAATCTCAGCACTGCCTCTTCACCTGTGAGCCTCAGTTTCCTCATCTGTGAAAAAGGAGAGTATCACCTCCCTGTTAGAGCTGTCCTGTGAGGAGTGAAGGGCAGAACACACAGAAGTGTCTGCCATAGAACAGAGGCTGGGTGAGGACCCTCTCCAACCTTCCCCAACATACACAGCCATCGCTGCCCCAGAACAAGCATTTTCCAACAATACTGTGGGGGACTTTAACGCAGGGTAATTTCTTTAGATGAATCTGACCCTGAACTTGAGTGGCCCAGGCACTGCTCCAGAGAGTCTCAAGGAAGAACCCAAGTTACTCCCCTGCTTTGAGTGAGTATGTGTGCTCAGTCGTGTCCAACTCTTTGTGACCCCATGGACTACAGCTTGCCAGGCTCCTCTGTCCACAGAATTTTCTGGGCAAGAATACTGGAGTGGGTTGCCATTTTTTCCTTCAGGGGATCTTTCCTGATCCAGAGATCAAACCTATGTCTCCTGCATTGGCAGGTGAGTTTATTTTTTTTCTCCCCACTGAGCCACCTGAGAAGCCCTGCTTTAGCGCCTCCTTTAAACTCCTTGAGATCAGGAGGCCCTATGGCTTGGGCTTCCCAGGACTGCCCTTCATTAAGAATAAAGACTTCTTCCTTTGGGCTGGGTATGAGCAGGAGTTTCTTAACTTGCTACCCAAGCTGGAAGGTTATTATGTGAGTGGCTAGAGTGATAAATAATGATGCCTAACCACATCTTTCACCTCAGTTGGATCTGTTTTAATTGCTCTTAGCTCTGCCAAGGCCCTACCATAGAGACACTTCTTCTTGAGACTGTGCTAACAAGTCACACGCCAGCTAGATCAGATGCACATTCTTTAACTGACTTTAGGTACATCGGTTTATTTCTGGGCTGTCTATTTGGTTCCATTGATCCATGTGTCTGTATTATTTGAAGCTCAGTGGTAAGTCTGGGGAGAGGTGAGCCCTAAGAAAGCATGCAAGGTGGTAAGCATCTGGGAGAAACTGATCAGTGAGCCAGAAGAGCAAGGTCAGGCAGGTCCCCCACGACTCTGGTCTCAAGTCTGACCTGATCAGCTTAGGATGGGTGACAGGCAGCTTCTGACACAGCTTCCAAGGCTCCCCACCTCCCATACTTGCCCCCTCGTGTGAGCTCCTCCCACCAGATATAGGTTGGACCTACCGGCTAGCTTCTAGTGAAGAGAATATGACAAAGGTGACAAGTGGTCACTTGCAAGATTAGGTTACAAAGGACTGGGACTTCCTTCTTGTCCACAGTCTCTCCTCTGGCCTCCTGTTCGCTCTGATGTAGCCAGCTGCCATGCTGTGAGATGCTCTGAGGAGAGGCCCATGGGGCAAGGACCCAAGGGAAGCTTCAGTCCAACATCCCTGAGGAACTGAATCCTTCCAACCTCAACGTAAATGAGCCAAGAAGGGGATCCTCCTGGTGAAGCCTGAGAAAAGGGTGGCCTGGTGGGAGACCCAGTTACTAATACATTAGGAAGCGTCTTGGGCCGTGCTCTGGTACAGAGGCACTGTTTTCAACTAAGTTTGGGTTTTCTCAGGTCTGGTCAATGACATTTTTACAAACTCTAACTGTACAGAACATCTGCAGCATGGTCATCATATCCAATTTAAATTTGATTTCTGCTTTAGTTGCAACATTGAATAATTCACCTAACCTCTTTCCTTCCCTTCATAAATCTAAATGGATGGTAAAATGTTTCCTTCAATAACTGTTGAAGACCACAGCAAATGAGTAATCACACACACACGTGTATATGTATACTATATTATTAACATTATATATCTATGATTATTCAGTGCCTATGAATTCCTCCCCCTTACTCTTATGCTTAAATTCTTTGGGTATCTTATACTGGTACCTTATATATAGACTACACTACTTTCAGATCTAAAACTAATTAATTATCATTTCTCTATTGGAAAACATCTAGAGGTTTCCTTTATCACAAAGGTTTGGTGACTCTGTTTTCACAAACAATTTTGATAAATTTTCTATCCGCTAGACAAAAGACTTCAACCAGGAAATCAGTCAAATGCATTGTTGGCTTTTCCAAAAGAACAGCCTTTGAATATTCTTTTGTGCAGGGTTAGCTTGCAGTGCTGCTCTCCCTCGGGTGTGCACTGGCTAACTGCAATCCAACCAGTCCCTCTCAATCGTGCCATGTTGCCATGTTCTTGCCCACAATATCCTCTTATCTAAGAATGACCTCTTTCCTCATTCACCCTGCTTAACCTGCTAAGCCCGGCCCGAGTCTCGCTACCTGGATACAGGTACTATGCCTTAAACTTTTGGGGGCATTTCCCTACAAACTTATCATAATGCCAGGCCCTTGGGAGTTAATCAACAAACAAGACTGAAGTCCTCTGAGTTTCCTACTTCTACTCCCAAATTCCCTTCACTAACACCATTTTTACTCTTTCAAGTTACATGGTCCCTTTCTCCTTCTATCACCTAACATCTCGTCTAACTCGCTTTCCCTAAAACTTATGCTTGAGGCCATAATTACAGAGAGGCCTTTACAGAGCCATTCAAAGCCATTAGGATTATTGGCTGATTAAGGATAAGTCGGATAAGGAAACCCAGTGGGAACTAGTTCTGTTTTTGCTGGCTTTCTAATTTATCAAAGTCAAGTTCTCAGAGTCTAAATGTTTAATAAGTACTTTCTAAAAGATTTCATTGTTTTGTTTTGTTCTTATCACACTTGAGTGCTTAATAAACATTTTTCTCTCAGGGCTTGACATCACGCCAGAACTCTGCTGTCTGTTCTTCCAACCAACCAGCACAAGATCATGTGTTTTCGTAAAAGAGCAAGACTTTTAGGTCCACAGGGACCACTTAAAAGCTTATAAATAAAACACTGGTTGGGCTTTTTCTAAGTGTTTGAGAAGAAAAGAAGCAGAAAAAATTTCTTTCCTCTCATTAGAGTGAAGTGTGCTTAATACACACGGAGGTGGCGGGAGGATGGAGATGTGTCAGCGGACTGACGCTCTTTATGGTTTTCCTTGTTTAGTTGCTCAGTCATGTCCGACTCTTTGTGATCCCACGGGCCAGGTTTCTCGGTTCATGGGATTTCCCAGGCAAGAATACTGGAGATTAGCCATTTCTTTCTCCTGGGGATCTTCCTGACCCAGGGATCAAACTTGAGTCTCCTGCACTGGCAGGCAGATTCTTTATTACTGAGTCTCCAGGGAAGCCTTATGATCTTTATGGAATTTACCAAAAGCAAAACCTGAAAATCAAGCATTTCTTAATACTAAACTGAAATCAGATTATAAACCTTGATTTTTGTTTTAGATCAATTTCTCTCTTAAAAGCACAAAGGCAATTGTTTAGGCTACCAAAGCATGACATAAATAATTCTTGAGAGGGCCTAACCCATCTCTGCTTTCATTTTCTGCTTATCAAAACCCTCTTATCTATAATTTGATCTCTTTAAGTGGACTTGCTGCCCAAAACAGAGTCCTAGGCAGATGAACGCTCCTAGTTCTCAGGATAAAGTAATTAAATGGAGTTTTTGTCTGTCAGCCAGTATCCTGGGAGTTTAGTTAGGCCGAACCTGCCCTTCAGAGGCTAACTGACTCTAAGTGAAATGAAATGACTAAGTTTCTGGAACTGCAAAGTTGTGATGATGCCATCAAAGTACCACCACTCTCTGCTGCTGCTAAGTCGCTTCAGTTGTGTCTGACTCTGTGCGACTCCATAGATGGCAGCCCACCAGGCTCCCCCATCCCTGGGATTCTCCAGGCAAGAACACTGGAGTGGGTTGCCATTTCCTTCTCCAATGCATGAAAGTGAAAAGTGAATTTGAAGTCGCTCAGTTGTGTCCGACTCTTAGCAACCCCATGGACTGCAGCCTACCAGGCTCCTCCATCCATGGGATTTTCCAGGCAAGAGTACTGGAGTGGGGTGCCATTGCCTTCTCCGACCACTCTCTAAGAACCCGCTTAAGACATCTTTAAAAACTCTAACATAAGCAAACTGTGTTCAATTCAATTCTCCTATATTACAGAAAAGAAGACTGAGTCCCAGAATCTGAATGATACTGCTAATGATCATCAACAGGGGGATTAGGAAAGTAACTTCTCTTCTGCTATACTAAATACGTTGCTCTCACTAGGAAAGGCAGTGCTGAAAGATAAGTAAGGCTGAGGAAGGCAGATGTGTGATGGTTACTGAAAGGGGGGTGATGCGAGCCACGCGTATCATTAAAGGGAGAAAGGATGCTGGTGTTCGCTGGGCACCTACCGTGTGCCTGGCACTGTTTTAAGGACTTTACTTGCATTACTCATTTAGTCCTCACAACAGCCTGGTGACGTTGCTAATACTATTCCTATCATATAAGCAAGAAAACAGAGCAGAGAAGAGATGAGCTTCTGCAGCCAAAAAGCAGATCTGAAATTCAAACACCAGTCTATTTGACCTCTAAGCCCAGAGTTTTAATTTTCTTCCTGCTACATAGTGAGACCTGATAAATTCATCTATAAATACCTAAAGAGTGTCAGAACAGAGGAACTTCAAGTACAATATGCTTTTTTTTTTTTTTTAAATTATGTCTTCTATAAGGTATAAATCCACATTTTAAGTTCTGAGTACTGAAAACTGCCATAACATTTCAGCCAGGAATATATCGATGCATAATTCCTTAACGCTAGTCAGAGGATTGTGACAATATCCTATAATGATTTAGCCTCTTAATTATAATTGTAGATTTCTAGTCTTATACAAAAAGTGCTACATTTACATAAAAAATATTAGAAGATGGGTTAGTTTCTTCAGTGCAATATTGTGCTTTAAATTTTCCCACTAAAAACCTAAATTTTGAAGTGTATATGGGAATGTCAAGAGGCTCAAAAATTTTATGGTAGGGGATTCTCCTTTCCCTACCCTTCAAAAATCTCTTTCAAGAAGTGTAAGCTGCAATGTCAAAATGAGGAAGGATAGCTAACTTCTAAATAAATCTCAGGGAGCAGTGTCAACTGAGCTGGGGAGTCTGACAGCTGCCAAAAAGCAAGCGTAATGGTTTTTTTGGGGGGGATGGCAGGTTGGTAAATACACTAATACTAAATCAAATGCTAATTCAAACTAACTTCCTGTGATTTAAGGGAATTTGTCAGAAACCAATGAGCCTGAAAGATGTTCATATATTGTTTTTTTTGGTTGATGGTCTAATGAGTAACTTAAATGACTAAGATGCATTTTAATTTTAAACACTTAACCGTGAGACAGCTTGTATAAGGTTTAGGTCAAAAATTAGGGGCTTGAATCCAACTCATGGAAGTGTTCTGCTTGAGGTGTTCATCAGTAATTTTATTTTAATGTGAGAGCCAACTTTTTAAAAGGTAGAAAAAAAAAAATCACATGTGAAACATCCAGATCCTGAGCTTCTCATAAAAAAAAAAAAAAAAAAAAAAAAAGGTTTTGGGA